>NW_004955455.1:4022600-4024221 GCF_000276665.1 Chinchilla lanigera
TAGTACAATACTAAGTGCTTTGCATTTTATTTGCTATTTCACGGGAACAATAATTCATGAGGTCATATTATTAGTCCCACTGAATAACCGCAATGAAGGATAAACAGCACCAGTTTCAGAGTGGTTATACTTGAAGTCCCATGACTCATTGGCTGTGTGAGCACAAACAGATGCTTACCCTCTCTGAGCCAATTTCTTTATTTGCAAAATAACCCCATGATATTGCACAATGGCAGCTCTGATCTTCGTTACTGCCGGAGATAGTGCCATTTGGGAGGGGGGTCAAGGGGAGAAAGTAATCTCTGTACAGTAAATCTCCAGCCAGGTACCTGCTTCAATAAACTAGCCAGAGACTGCCCTGGAAACTTGTAGTACCCTAGGGCTGCCTGCCAAGGCTCGAAACTTTTCAGCTCTGGGTTTTGGCAGCTTGAAGAAAGAGGCAAGAGCTGGGTACGGCAGCACATGCCTATCATCTCATTGCTTTGGAAGGCTGAGGCAAGAGGATCACAAATTTGAACCCAGCACAGTCAGCTTAGGGACTTAGTGAGAGTTTGTCTCAAAATAAAATAAGGGGGGCTGGGGATTTGGTTCAGCAGCACAGCACCTGCCCGGCAAGCACAAGGTCGTGAGTTCGATTCCCAGTACAGAGCGGGGATAAATAAAATAAAATAAAGGCTGGAGCTATAGCTCAGTGCAAAGGTCCTGGGTTGAAACTTCAGTACTGAAGAAAGCAAGCAAGCAAGAAAGAAAAAAAGAAAGAAAGGGAAGAGAGGGAAGAAAAGAAGAAAAAAGAAAGGAAAAGAAAACAAAAGAAAAGAAAAGAAAAGGAGAGAGAGCAGGGCTGTCCTTAGGAATTTTTTACACCCAGCACACTTGCCCCAGGGAGACAGGAGGATGCTTCTCTATTCATAGCCTGGGTTTCCAGGAAGAGGATGCGGAGCGGGGGTCAGCGCGCAGGAGGCTTGTCAGACAGTGCCTTGGCCACAGTACCCACACAGAGAAAATGAGGGAAGCTGGGGGAGGGAGGAGTCAATAGAAGGCAGAGTGGTCTCAACGGCAGCCTTTGGTAACACGATCGGTGGTTCTTCGGAGCTGTGCTGAGTGGGCGACAGCGGGGCCCTTTGGAGCCCTGCTGGATCTCTCACTGGAGGCTGCTGCTAGGAGGGGATGGCCCAGGGCCGCCTGACCAGTTCGGGAAGGGCCTGACAGCTGCGGCTGGCCGGCCAGCAGGACATCCAGGGAGGAGGGTGATAGCACCATCCTGGTGGGAGCCTGAGCAGGGGATCAGGCCGCCCACCACACCCCCACACCCTCCCCAGACCCACGTTATACCTGCATCTGTTCTTTGAGGCTTTTTTAATGATGACAATACCTACATGAGTAGGTATATGGGAAGTGATTGTTTCAATATTGCTGGCAGGAAGATCAAAGGAAGGATTTGCAAAATAAGAAGCTTCAAGTTCACAAAGTCTGTCGGGTTTTTTTTTTTTTCAGTGCTGAAGATTGAATGCAGTGCCTCATACATGCTAGACAAGCACGCTAGCACTGAGCTAATATGTCCAGTCCTTTTACTTTTGAGATAGGGTCTTGCAGCTGGGTGTGGTGGCACATGCCTGTAATC
>NW_004955455.1:4024491-4036299 GCF_000276665.1 Chinchilla lanigera
ATCTCTTTTTGTAGTGCAGGCTAGCCTTGAACTCACTATGTAGCCCAGGCTGCTGCCTAACTCGGTACAATCCTCCTGCCTCAGCCTTCTGAGTGCTAGGATTAGATGTGCAGAACCATGAATCCTCCTATCTCCACAGGGCAAGGTGTGCTGGGTGTACAAACCTATTCCTAAAAACAAGCCTGCTCCCTCTCTCTCTCTCTCTCCCTCTCTCACTTTCTCTCTGCTTTCCTTCCTTCTTCTTCCTTCCTTTCTTTTTTTCTCACTACTGGAGATTCAACCCAGGGGGTTTGCACCTAGCTACAGCTTGCTGAGCTGAGACAGATCTTGCTATGTAGTTCAGGCTGGCCTTGAACTTGCTATGTAGTGTAAGTTGGCTTTGAATACATGACAGTCCCCCTGCCTCAGCCTCTTGAATGTATGTGCCACCATGCTGCCCAACAAGAGGTTTTCTTTTTTAATGATGACAATACCTACACGAGTAGGTATATGGGAAGTGATTGTTTCAATATTGCTGGCAGGAAGATCAAATTTAAAATGGCAATCAAAAAATTTCATCCTGGTTATGAGCCAGATGTGACAGTATACACCTATAATCCCAGCTAGTTTGGAGACTGAGGCAGAAGGATCACTAGTATGAGCCCAGCCTAGGCAATTTAGTGAATTTGAGATCAGGGCTACCCATCAAGACCCTGTCTCAAAAAAACAAAATAAAATAAAATTTGGCTGGATTTGTAGGTCAGTAGTGGAGTCTTGACATGAAGTCCTGGACTTTGTTGCCAGAACCTCTGCCCCCGATTATAATAATATGTGTACTATGATCCCATTGTTGCAGAAAACCAGTGTTTGTATTTCTTTTTTTGTTAAAAAAAATACTGAAAGGAAAAGAACAAAGGAAAAAGGAGAAAAAGGAGGAGGAGGAGGAGAAGAAGGAGAGGGCAGAAGGAGAAAAAGAGAGAGAGAGAGAAAGGAGAGAAAATAAAATATTTGACTCTACCATTCTATTTCTAAGCATTTATTTTACAAAAATAATCATGGATTGGGCAAATATTTAGCCAGGAGGCATTTCCTTGTCATTTAATAGCAAATAATTAGAAATAACTGAAATGTACAACAAAGAATTGCCTGGGTAAAGCATGGTACAATAGAATACTAGCAAGCCATTAAAAATGATGTACGTGGGAAATGGAAAATCACTCACAGCCTGATTACTTGAATAAACGGTTATAATAATGTGTGTATTATGATCCCATTGTTGCAGAAAACCAATGTTTGTATTTCTTTTTTTGTTAAAAAAATACTGAGGGGAAAAGATCCCAAATCCTAACAGTGATTATTTCCACATGATAGGATTATCAGTATTTTTTTTCTTTGCTTATTTGTGGGAACCATACTAAGCATGCCCCTTCTTTTGTATTAAGGAGGAAAGCAATGTAAGTTATTAAAAAGAAATAGATTCCATCCCTGTAACCCAGTGAGCCCTTCCAAAAACAAGAAACAAGGTCTGTCCTACAAATGAGTTTGAGGTCTTCTGAGCACAGGACAGAAATCAATGAATTTTAAGTGTCTGAGCAATGTGCACAGTTGGAGAGAATACAAATTCTTTGGGTAAGACGGGGTTATGGAGGCTGCTTGCGCGGAGGAAAGGACGAACGTTCTGTCCTGGGGCAGGCAACCGGCACACTCGGAAGATCGTGCACCCAAAATAGCTGCCTTCTCTGGGCACTCAGCCAGGTGCTGTAAATGCACTCGGTGACACTGGATCCTCATTTCGAGGTAGACACTGCTCTTCACTTCAGGTGGAAAATGAGGCTCAGAGAGGTTAAGTGTCTTGGCCAGGGTAACACAGCTAGGGAGTAGAGAACCAAGGGCAAGACAGATGGCTATAGAGGCTATGCTCATATCAATTGTGCCACCCCGTGAAAAACCATTTTTGTTTTTCCTTTGTGGCCTTGGCCTGATATGCTTGAATTTATATACAGACTGGATGCCAAGGGCGGAGTCCAGCTAACACCAACGACAGGGTAATGAGAGAATACAGAGAAAATGTTGCCTGGGAGCCCCTCAGTGGACAGTCTATGCTGACCACCTTCCTGCCATTTCCTGTCCTGCTGTCATTTCCAAACTCCGGCACAGACCCTCTGAATGTTCTGACTGCTCCCCAGGCCCAGGGGGCTGCATCCCTAACCCTGTTTTATTTTGAGACAGGCTCTTGCCAAGTTGCTGAATTAATGATGCTGGGTTTAATTTTTTCTTTTTTCTTTTTTCTTTTCTTTTTTTTTTTTGAGACAAGCTTTCACTATGCATTTCGGGCTTCAAAGTGAGCTCAAGGCCAGCCTGGGCTATATAGCAAGACCCTGTCTCAAACAACAACAAAACAAAACCAAAACCAAAACCAAAAAAAAAAAACCCAAATACCCTCACTTCGAAAGCCTGCTAAATAAGGTCCTTGTGTGCTTCTCTTTGCTCACGTCTTATAACTGTACAGGGATCATAGAAGCAGTGAATATGTGAGTTATAATCCTAGCCCTGCTGGTCTTCAGTTGGGAGACCTGGGCTAGCTTGCCCCTCTTGAAGCCTCAGTTTCCTCATCTGGAAAATGGAACAATGATGATCGCAATGGCTCACAGGGCAGTCGGGAAGACATGCAGTAGTGCTTGTGATGTGCTTAGCAGAGTGTATTGGGGGGATTCTTGTGTTCTTGGAGTGAAGAGATGAATCTTCCAGGGCTCCCTGCACAGCCCTCAGGGACCAGAGCCTGATTAGTGTATTTGACCCACAAAATGTAGGCAGAGAGCCCTGGGAATGACTGTGCAGCTGAATCATCCCAGCGCCTCCTCCTCATTGCCCCGATTGCTTTACAACCTCGTCCCGGCTTCCTTTCCAGCCCTCTGAGGCCGGATCACGCTCTCCTGTTCCCTTTGCGTCCCTTGGCAATCGCGCAGTCGGTGTCTCTGACAGTGTTAAACCCCGGCGGCCCAGTGGCCTCTTCGGGCAGCTCTTATCTCCTCTCCACACCTTTCCCTGCGCAACTGAGTCCTCTTCGCTTCCCTCTGTCCCTGATGTCTGGGCAGATTTCTGTCTCTGTCTTGTGCAAGCCTCCAACAGTGACCTGCGCTTGGGCTGCAAGTCCGACGGACGGCTCCTTTCCTCACCTCGCTAAGCTTTCCTCGTGAAACACTTCCTTCAAATCGGGCCCCCGAGGGGCGTCCTTCCCCTCCACTGATGGGGAGGCTGTGGCGAAGTGTGAATTAGGGAAATATATTCCGGCCAGCTTCCTGCTTCCCCTTCTCTGCTCTGCCTCTCGGTCAGTGGAGTGACTGGAATTACAGATCGCAGTGGTAGAAGTCTAAGAGATGATAAGCCCTCCTTTCCATACTAAGCCAACCACGTGTGCAGGATTGTGATTTCTAGTCCCAGTGCCAAGCTCTAGGGAGGCAGGACAGGAAGGTGGTGAGAGCATGGGCTCTGGAGGCTGGCAAATCTGGGGTTTGGCCTCAACTACAAGTAGGTGACTGAACTCTGTGAAGCTTGTCATCACACCTATTCCCCGGCTTCATTCTGAGGATTCACTGCGGGAATTTCCAGTCCTACAAGGCTGCATGGGGCTCTTCACTTCGGTTCCCAGGTCGTCTTCCACACACCTCCTACCTCTCAGACAGGCCCGCCTCTCGTCTGCCCGAGCCTATGTGTCCAGGCCATCTGGAGCCCAGAGGCTTCTGGGAGGACAGTCTTGGAGGAGCGAGGGCAGCAATGTCAAGGCAGTGCAGGGTGGGTGCACAGAAAGAGCACCCACGAGTGGGAGCATTGGCAGGAGGCACCAGCCACCCCTCATCTGGGTCCCTGTGAGTAGTTCCCTGCCCACCTCATGGGGAGCTAAGTCTACGCATGCCTCATCCCAGCCATCTTGCCAACATCTCTGCTTATAGCTAAGATGGCTAGGGTTCTGAAAGGGAAGGCAACTTTACTCAAAATACCCCAGAGCCAGGGAACAGCTGAGCCCAGTGGGGTTCTGACCCCAGAGCCAGCCCTTGCTTCTTAGGCAAAAGCCTAAGAAGCCACAAGTCATCCAGGGAACCCAGATTAAAAAAAAAAAAGGCCCAAGACCTTTACCTCCAACTTTGAGTTAATACTCTGTGGAGGAGAGACAAATGCCTTTCTGTGCAGACCCCTCCTGGGCAGGAGAGTATGGCTTTGCAGGTGTGACAAGCCACCTCCCCTTCCACTGCTCATGGAACTGGTTCTTATGTGTCACAGCTGACAGAGGCCATCTGGCCAGAGGCTGGGTCTACCCTCTGGGTTTGTCAGTGGCACCTGGGGAACCTGGCAGAGTGCTGCAGGCAGCGCCCTTGCTTTCTTCTTAACAAGCTCCCATCCAAGGGCCTCTCTCTAAGGCTGTCCCCAGGTTGCCCCAGATAGCAGCCTAAGAGGCTATTTCATGGCAGGACTTGACCATGAAAGCAAAAGCCTTGGAGTCCAAGCCATCCTATGATTCTGTCCTTCAGCAAGAACCACCGGCCAGGACCAGACATGGAGGCGCACACCTGTAACCCCAGCACTCAGGAGGCTGAGGAAGGAGGATCACTGCAAGTTCGAGGCCAGCCTGGGCTACATAGTGAGTTCATGGCCAGCCTGATCTCCATAGCAAGACCCTGTCTCAAAAAAGCAAAACAAAACAAAAAACCATCAGCCAAAATCCAGGTAGAGGCAACTCAAAACAGTCCATTCATAGCCCATGGAGTCCAGAATTCTGCTCAGGAACACATTCCCTAGAATGGCAGGTGATTTGTGCAGAGTTTCTTGGTAGGCAGTTAAAGGAGCATACAACTGTACCTTAGCTGCTCAGGAGGCTGAGATAGGAGGGTCACGAGTTCAAGCCCTGTCCAGGCAACTTAGCACGACTCTTTCATTTTTTTATTTATTTATTTTTGTACCGGGAATCAAACTCAGGACCTTCCGCTTGCCAGGCAAGTGCTTGTGCCACTGAGCTAGATCCCCGGCACACGACTCTTTTAAAATAAAAAACTAAATTAAAAAAAGGACGAGGGGATGTGCTCAATGGTAGAGCAGGTGTCTAGCACCCACAACACCCTGGGTCAAATCTCTGGCACTGCAGGAAAAAAAAAGCAGAAACTACCAGAAATGCAGTGTAGACAGGGTTGCCCGTCAGAGGAATTTTCGTCTCTCCCATTTGAACGTGGTTTGCTGCTTTTGGTTTGCCACTACCCCCCATCACTGTCACCATCATGGCCTCATCTGACCTCATAACTACCTGCGCCCACGAGGCAAGACGCGATGATCATTCCCATTTCCCACAAAAAGGAACGGCTGCACCAAGAGGTCAAGTAACCCATCCAAGGTCACAAAGCTAATTGAAATTTGGGTCCTGGACTCCAGCCTTCTGATTCTTCATCTAGTGCACTTTTCACTATCCCAGGACATTTTTATGAGCAAATGAACAATAAAAAGAACAGGCAGCTGAGACCTGGGAATCTGTGTGTGAAAGAATGCTGAGCAAGTCAAGAGAGTGAGATGGGAGGTAGGCTGGGAGCCTGTGTATAAAGCGCTGCGAAGAACATTCCTAAATTTACAGCAATAATTGTGCTCGGCCCACTGGGGGCTGGTTTTCTGCCTGGCTCTTCAGTGAAAACCACTTCTAGGGGGAGAAACCTGTAATTACTTCCTTGGGACAGCAGAGCACTTAGGGACGTGTGAGAGCGCTGGGTGGGGGCGGGGCCGCCACTCCTGCAGCCAGGGAAAGCA
This sequence comes from Chinchilla lanigera, assembly GCF_000276665.1. NCBI lineage: Eukaryota > Metazoa > Chordata > Mammalia > Rodentia > Chinchillidae > Chinchilla > Chinchilla lanigera. Next base: position 4,030,255 of record NW_004955455.1, read on the forward strand.
GACTTACTGTCATAATGTCCTACTTGGAAAGCCAGAATTTAATACCTGTTGTTTTTGTAATTCAGACGACAGCAAAGAAAGCTGGATGAAGCCCCTGAGGCTGGGAGAGACCCACAGAAGCTCAGTGAATTCTTAAGCAGGACAGAGCGCCTCCTCCCCACATGCAGACAGGGTGTCTGAAATGCCAGGGCCTGAGCAGGCGGCTGGCTGGGTCTTTGAATAGTCAAGAAAACCTGGCCTAAATGCCTTTTTAGTTTCTCCAAGTTCTGTCGGTCTGTGTAAAATTCTACTGATGGGTTATTGATTGTTGGGGAATTTTCTGAACGATGTAAAGTCAGAATTTCATGCCTTTTTAAAAAATTATTATTTTTTTTTTTGAGACAGGGTCTCGCTATGCAGTGCAGGCTGGCCTTGAACTCACAGCAATCCTTCCACCTCAGCCTTTAATCCTCAGCAATTACGGGTATGCACCACCACACCAGTTTCGAGGACCATCCCCACCACCTTATCTCATAAACACACAGGGCGTAACTTTGAGACAGTTTGAATTTTTAAACCGTGGTTCAAGCTGCCGAACTGCAACAGCAGCCTTGGGCCAGAATCAAGGCCCCTCCCTTGCTGCGCCAGCACACCGGGATCCACATAAAACCAGAGGCCAGGGCTGGCCTGGGAGCCTGTGCAGGGTCCTACCCCACCCCCCTGGGTTCCCTGGAGCTCTGGCTCCTTCCAGCCATCCCATAAACGCGCTTGGGGGCCACACTTCCTCCCCACCTCTGAGCTTTCTCTTCTTCCTCTTCAATGCCAAGCTCGAGAAGGGTTGATTCTCCCACCTTCTCCCCTTCTTCCTCTCTGATTCTCCCCACTGGCTGCACCCCACGACTTCCAGCAAAGCCTGCGCATAGCCCCTGTGGGGCTCGCCGCCCCTGCCTTGTGACCCCGTGGCTGCTGCCTGACACTGTGACCGCTCTCTGCTTCTGGAAAGTCTTTGCTCTTGGCCTCTTTCTGTTTGCCCTTGACTATTTTCCTTCCTACTCACTAATTAAAAGTTTCATTCATTTACTTATTAGGACTGAGAACAGTTATTCCTAGTTATTTTTCTAAAATGTCTGAGTTAATGTCCATGTACCCCTCACACTGTGAACTCTAGGAGGGCAGAAGCTGGGCTTTCTTATACGAGCCTGGCACCTAGCAGGTCTTTAGTGAATATGCACTGAACAGGAGCCCTTGTTCACCTTTCCTTGGCCCTCCCCGCCAGCTGACCCTGTGGCCCGAGCCAGGGCCAGGTAGCAAACTTGGATGGCTCAGGTGTTCTGGACCGACACCTGCACCAGGCCCGGTCTGTGTGTGTTCCTAACACGGAGGCCCTGTCCCAGACCCCAGTGCCCCTCGGGCTCTGCTGTCACCAACTCAGCTGAAGATGCCCTAACCCGCTCCCTATTTTCCTGAAGAGGGATTGGACATAAAGATGAAGCGTCATTCAGTGTGCTTACAAGCAGACTAGATAAATGGAAGAAAGGAGACATGATTATGAAAACAGAAAAAAAAAATGAAGAAAATAGAAGAAACTGTCAGAGATGTGCTGGGCAATATAAAATAGTCTGATATGCATGTAGTTGGGAGTCGTCAGCATGGCCTGGATCTTCTTGTTCAGCTACTTTCCTCTTTCATTTTATGTATGGGGTCAGGGACAGAGAAGAACGGCAGGGACTGGACATAGGAATTAAGTGTGGGGCTTTAGCTGGGTGTGGTAGGGCAGGCCTGTGATCGCAGCACTCTGGGAAGCTGAAGCAGGAGGACTATAAATTCAAGCCCAGCCTGGGGAACTTAGTAACTCAGTGAGACCCTGTCTCAAAATAAAAATAAATAAAAATAGGGCTGGGGATGTAGTTCCATGTGAAAGCCCTCAGTTCAGACCTAAGTACCATTAAAAAAAATAAAGTGGGGCTGCAGGAGACAATCCTGGAATTAAATCTTCCCTGGGTCACTTGCTGTGTGCTCTTGGGTTGGTTACCCAACTTCCCCTGTACCTTGGTTTTCTCACCTGTCCCTACCTTGCAGGATTAAACAGAAGGATGAAAGAGCCCAGCACAAACTCGGACATGGCAGGTACTCAGCAATGCTTTTATTATTACAAATCCCCGTGGTCTCACCACCATCACCCACACTCTTGCTATCATTTTCATTTACCTACATTCCTTTCCAGATTTGGCCGGTATGTAAAAAAAGAAATTTTTTTTTTACATTTTTACAATCATGATGCATCATACCATTATGTATTCTGCTTTTAAATTTATTCTTTAAGAAAAGCAAAGTTAGCTTGTCATGTTGCTACCAAGTCTTTATTGATGCCATTTTGAAAGGCTGCATAATGGCCCTTGACCTTTATTTGTTTTTTCTTTCCCTCCCTATCCCATTTTCCCCAAGCTCCTGGTGTGAGAGCAACATGTAGGCTCTGGCCAACCGTTTCCTCCTCCGGGCTGCACCTGGCTGTTTTTAAGAGGCATCTCACAAAGGACGTGCACGCAGGCTCTGCCGCTCATGTGCCACCAGCTCTAGACAGATGACCTGCTCAGGCCTCCTCAAAGGGCTCCTGGGCCCCTTTTAAAAAACAGTACTCAGTTCTAGCTGAAGTAGCACAGAATCTCTGTTCCAACGCACACATTCCCCACCACTGTGGGACTTCGGATGGAGACACCTGGGTCCCAAGTCCTCTCCGAGGCACAAGATCTTAAAGTCTTCCCAGGAAACACCCATGATAATCACGTTCTCTGCCAGGGCACAGAGAAGGCACTTAGAGGATACCTGCATAGGAGCAGCAGTGAGGGTGGTGGCGCTCAGAGACAGAGCGGGCAGGGGCAGGGCCCCCACCGACCCTACTCCTAACATGCTGCAGCCGCCCATCTTAAACTTGGGAATCTCCTCCCATGATTTCACTGGCACCAAGAGGAACGCATCTGTCTGGTCCAACATACTCACTTTACAGATGGGAATACTGAGGGCCTGAGTGGGGAGGGGTGCCTGTGGGCACCACTGCAGATGGCCTCCGAGCTGTTTCCAAAGCATCCTGAATGGGTGCCCTTGAGCTCTGGAAGCAGAAAGCAGCAGCTCCTCAAGGGAGACTAAGTTTGACTTGGCACTACTTTTTGAAAAATGGTCTTTTCAGATCCTTTAAGACAGGAGGCTCCTGGGAAACCTGAACACTCTTCCAAGTGGCTGGAGGCACAGGTGACAAAGCGAAGGTGCAAAGAGCTGTGTGAGCAGGTAAGGCAGGCAAAGCCCGTAGCTCCCAAGGCCCTCGCCTCATGCCGCGGACGAGAGCTGGGACTGAGGGGCTTGGTCACTGGCAAATGCCTCTGGGAGGAAACAGAGTCTTCGCATTGCCTGTCAGGATGGCTGGCCCTGGCGCTGGCCTCAGCTAATTTTGCAGCTGACAGGGAGGACACCACCCCCATATCTGCTCTGCATCTGAAACACACCAGGAGGAGCGAGAGACGCAGAGGGATTGCTATTGATTTTCACTTGTGCGGGCTGACCTAACAAAACCAATCCATCAAGCGCCTGTCTGCCTCTGCCTCACACGCTTATCCTAACTACGTGCAAATAAATAGCACTAGCACCCAGGGTGATTCGTCATGTGGGCCCTGGCTTCCACTAGTGGGCTCCAGGCCAGGCCGGGCTAAGATCAGCCCAGCACATGCCGTCTTTGATCTGTGTTGATCGGTGACGCTCTGGGAGGCCTGGCAGCCACTGCCACACCGGGAACTGGCTGGCCACACCTGGAAGAGAGCTTTGAGGAACCAGCCCAACTCCCATGAGCTTCAGCTGGGCATCCTTGCTTGTTTCTTAGTCACTGGATTTTGGAGGGTTTAATAAAGTGTATGTACAACCATGAGGCACTGAATTCTGGTATTGGCTCTACCACTGGCCACATGTCCTTGGGCCAGCTCTGAGATGGAGATAATATCATATACAGGGGTCTAGGACCCATAAAGGTCCCAGGTGACACTCTGTCCAATCCCAATTCTGCCAGCTCCTGGCTGTGGCCTGGGCGGATACCCCAGTCCTCAGTGCCTCACTTTGCTCATCTGTACTATGGGGCTGAAAACAGTATCTACCTCCTAGGGCAGAGGTCGTCAGGACTGAATGAGACAACGGCAAGGGCCATAGGACCTCTCACCCTCCAGCTGGTTCCTTCCATAGGCAGCAACTGGGGGCTCAGAGAAGGGTCTGGTGTGCCCACGGTCACACAGCAAGGCAGAACAACGCAAGGAGGGGTTAATGGACAGGCAGGGAAGAAAGTTCAATACAGACCGCACAGGGACCACCCTGCCCTCTTGTCCTCCAGCTGGCAGCTGTTACTGAAGAATGAGACACAGGACTGGGTCACAGCACGTCACAGATGGTTGCTGGAAAGGGTCGGAAACTTTATTTGCAGGCCTTGTGTTGTTTCCGAACACGCAGGTTTCCTGCCATCCAGGGGTAAAGGGAAGTGGTGTCTGGTACCCGAGGTCTGGGGCCTTGTCTTGGGACTCAGTCCCCTGTCCTTTCCCACAGCGCATGAGGAGGAGGAGGTTCCTCGATGACACCCGGGCTCCTCTGCCAAGGGATAAGGCACTGTGTGTTCTACAAGACGGTGCTCCTGGATGGCTGGTAGGCAACGAGGCAACCTCTCAGGGGTTGCAAAGCTGAGGCTGTCGAGGGGTCAAGTTGAAGTTGGGGGTCCCAAAGGGCCAGCTGGACAGGAGGCTTCAGGAAGGGATCATGCCTTTGCTTCTCTTGCGGTCAGCCATGGTTCTCCGGTTGTGGTTGGCTCTTGTTGCTTTGCTCGCTTCCTTCTTCCGGCGTTCCTGTGTTGTCTCCCGGCTCTGTCCATGACCCCGGGGGCCGCCAGCCACTGCTGTTGAGCTGTCATGCCGGTACCTGAGGGAGCAACAACCCATCCCCGGACAAGCCATGAGCTGGAAGAGATCTGCTGGGAAGAACCCACAGCCTGCCACTAGCTAAGGACACACACCCTGGGCCAGGTCACTTATAGCCCAACTTCAGGTGGGAGGGGAAATGAGGGGTAGGTGCTGGGGACTCTGGTCAGCTCCTCCGCGTGCTGTTTCTCTTCTCTAAGCCTCACCTCCGGATGGGCCCATCAGCAAGTTGCAGGGGAGCAAAACTAGAGGGCTGACTGCAGCGCATGTGGAGAGAAGGGCTTGGGTGTGCCCTCCCTTCTCCATCCAGGGCCACCTGCTGCAGGCGAGACATTTCTGTTCTGCACCCAAGACCCTTGCTTGGTGGACTCCAAAGACCAAATGCACTCAGAAACCCTGCCTAGGTTCTTTTTAGCCTGTCTCAACTGCTAGGATTTTTGCAGAGCTCCATGCTCAGGGATTTGGGATGAATAAGAAGCCAGGGTGGCTTTGCTCCCTGCTCAAGAACCTTCTTGTCCAGCATGGTGGCACCTGCAATCCTAGCACTCTGGGAGGCTGAGGCAGGATCATCACAAGTTTCAGTAATTGAGTGACTCAGCAAGATCCCACTTTAAAATAAAGAAAAAAAGGGCTGGGAATGTAGCTCAGTGTAAAAGCCCTGAATTTAATCCCCACTTCTGCAAAAACAAAAATAGAAACAAAAACCCTCCTGCAGCTCTTCCACTGCCTTCAGAGTGAGATCAAATGCTTTGCTTCTTAGTGAGGTCTCCTATAGCCAGATGGCAGTGCTGTTTGCTTCCCAGGATGAGTATCTGGCCTTATATCCCTGGCTTGTTCTTAAGTGGAGGCAGATCCTCAGGTCCTCTGGATTGTTTCCTCAGGGTAAAGGAGACAGGGTAGGTAGAGGAGTCTCAGGCTATCTGCCTTTTTTTTTTTGTCTTTTGAGACAGGGTCTCGCTATGCAGTTCAGGCTGGCCTTGAGCTCACTTTGTAGCCCAGGCTAGTCTCGAACTTCCAATGATTCTCCTGCCTCAGCTTCCTGAGTGCTGGGATTACAGGCGTGCACCACCATGCCTGGGCCAGGCTACCTGTTAAAGACCTCCCTGACCAAGTGCTTTCTTGCATT
>NW_004955455.1:4036715-4074497 GCF_000276665.1 Chinchilla lanigera
GCTTTGCCACTGAGCTAAATCCCCAGCACCCCCTCAATCTTTTTTTTAAGAGAGGAGTTCTCACTATGTTGTCCAGGTTGTCCCCAAACTCCCAGCATCAAGCAGTTCTCCTGCCTTAGACCGGATCGGGCTAAATCTTTGGTCTACCACCTAATTTGTGACCTTTGGCAGTTTATATAACATCACTGGGCTTGAGTTTCCTCACCTGTAAAATGAGGATAATAATAGTAGCTACTTCCTAGAGCTGTCGTGAGAGCTACATTAACACACAAGAAGCACTTAGGGATTATGTGTGGGCTCCTTGCTGGTACGGTTTCCTCCCACCAGAGTTAGCCCCTTGAATGCTTACCCCTTCCTGGCAAGGAAGGCCATGCGCTTGGCTTCCGCCCTCTCCCTCAGTACTGCAGGATCCTGCACAAAATGGTCCGGCTGTGGAGGGAAGAGGAGACAACATTACACGAGCTGCTCCATTCCCCTCGGCTATGGTGGGACCCTGCTTGCAAGAATCTTGCTCAAGCTCCCGTGCTAGGGACAGGGGAGCTGCGGCAGGCATGGGGAGCCCAGGAACGTGTTGCCTTGCTGCAGTCTGAGACTCGCGTGAGGAGCGGGAGGCAGCTGAAGGGCCAAGGCTTCCTGGACAGGCTGTCGGGGTTAATGGACCATAGCTGCAGTGTGACAGTGACAAGTGGAAAAAGGAAGAGGAGGGCACGATGGCCTCTAGAAGAGGCCACACAAGGCCAAGGAAGCTGAGTGAGCCCTCCTGCCCACGGGCTTATCCTGGGAGGTGGGGGCGCCTGCCCTTGAAGACAGCTTTCTATGCCAAGACTGCAAGAAGCGTGGACCAGTACAGGAGAAACAATGACCTCAGGGATATAAGAAGGCTTTTGTGGCCAGTGGTTAAAAAAACAAAGAACAGCAACAAAAAAAAAAAAAAAAAAAAAAAAAAAAAAAAAAAAAGGCAAAACAAGTAGGATTAGTAGCATGTGAAAATAGGCAGATTTTTTTTTTTTTTGAGACAGAGTCTCACTATGCAGTTCAGGTTTGCCTTGAACTCGCTTATGTAGCCCAGGTTGGCCTTGAACTCATGGCAATTCTCCTGCCTCAGCCTCCCAAGGGCTGAGATTACAGGCATGTGCTATCACACCCAGCTGAAAATAGGTAGATTTTATATAAAAATTTGGGCTGCTCTCCAGGCTGGATGGAAGGGAAATCTGTGAGACTCTGGGATCCTCCTGGTCCAGGGAACACTCCCCACTACTCAGTGCAGTTCCCACCAGGAGCTTCCTCAGTCACTCTGGTGACCTGGCCCTGGGAACACCTGACCTGCCAACCCGGTGGGAGGGCACAGGGGGGCTCCAGGGCTCCAGGCTGCCACCCCACTGACCTGAGCAATACTGCTCTAATGTGTTTTATGTTGAGATTCTAGTTAATATTTTAGTTGAATAAAAAGTTTAGCTGCTAAAAAACAGAACTTTCAAACTCACATGTACAGATGACCTCCAAGGCCCCTGGGCTCTTAACTTCTCTTTGATTTTAAGAACTGTCAGCCTAGGCACACCAGCTGCCAGCTGCCCTCCCAGCCCCAGGCTTCTGGGCCTAATGAACCCAGCAACTCAAAGACCTGGCCTCTAATCTGTCCCTTGGGCCCTCACCAGGCAACTGAGGTTAAGCCAGAAGCAATCCAGGCAGATAGCCTGGGCTCCCAAAGACCTCCCTTCCCCAGCAGTGACACTGGGGCTGCCTCAGGGCCAGATGCAGGGAGGGAGGGAGGCTCACAGCTTCAGAACTGCGAGTCTTTCACCTGCCACCTGCTGAGGAAGTACCTTGGGGCCCTCGTCTTCAGCCTCCTCTTCTTCTTCGTCCTCCTCCTCCTGCCCTTCTCCGGATACTTTGGTTCTTAGCACCTGAGGGATAGTGAAGGGCCTGCAGGTTTGGAGAGATAGTGAGATCAAAGACTAGGTTAAAGTTGGAGAGAAAGTCTCAGGAACAGGGATCTGGCGTGGATAGGGCACTGCCAGGAGAGGAGCACACTCAGGAGGCTGGGAATACCACAGCACTTCCCAAAGCCAGCTCTGCTCCAGCCCTGGATTCTCTTCAGGAACCAGGTTCTGACTGGGGGTGATGAGGGTAAGGAAAGGGTTGAGCGGGGCCTCTTCGGTCTTCCCTGTAGTCAGGGCAGCTCTGCTTTGATCTGTTTTGGGGAATCCCTGTAATATTCCATTGGGAAAGGGCCGGAGAGATAGCTCAGTGACACAAGTGCCTGCTTGGCAAGGTCCTGAGTTCAATTCCCGGTACCAAAAAAAAAAAAAAAGATTCCACTGGGAAAAATATTCTGCACATAAGAAAAATTCAGGCCCAGCATGGTGGCATGCGCCTATAATCCCAGCACTTGGGAGGCTGAGGCAAGGGGATTGCTGCAAGTCCAAGGCCAGCCTGGGCCCCACAGTGAGTTGACGCCAGTTTGAACTACACAGCGTGTAGGGAGACCTTGTCTCAAAAACAAAAAGCACAGGCCTGGGAGTCAGGAGGCCTGGGTATGGGCCCCGGTTCTGCCCTGACTCATCCATGTGATCAGGCCTGGCTTTTCCTCTGTACACACAGAGGGTGATGACAGCACCCCAGGCCCGAGAGCTTCCCTGCTCTGGGAATGCTGCCACCCACTGCCTCACCTGCGGCTGATGAGCTCATCATCTGAGTCTGCATCATTGGCGCCCACCTGGTTGCCATCGTATGTGTCATCGTACTCATCCTCATAGTTCTCACCATGGTCGTCACCTGGCTGCAGCGGCACCTGAAATTGTGGAAGTCTGGGTCAGAGGAGCTCAGGGACCAGTGGGGTCTCCCGTGCCCAGCAGAGGCGGGGCTTGGTCACCTACCTCCTCCACCACCACGCTGTACTGTTCATAGCGCTGCCGCTGAGCCGCCACCGCGCGCTTGTCGTTCAGTAGGCTCCGAGTGTTCCCCTCCTTCCTGGGGACAGCAGAGAGAGGGAGGGAGGGAGGAACCATCAGGTTTGGACGGCCATGGTGCGCAGAGGATCCACGGAGACACCAAGCGTACTTTGCTGCAGCTGGAAGTGGCCCACGTGGAGACAAGGGATATCGTGCACTGGTGAGGGATGGGTGGCGGGGCTCTCACCTCTGAGGTCCGTCTGTGTGTGTTAAAGCAACACACACACCTCTCTTTTGACCAAGAAATTCCCCTCCAGGGCACTAAGCTTAGAGAATCTCGCTCTCCAGGCACACAAAGAAGTCTCGTCAGGGGTTTTCTTTTCAGTATTGTCAGTAACAGTGAAAAATGGAAAGCAAGCGATGTCCTTCACGAGTGAAATGGCCACATTAACTGTGCCTTGTCTGTGCTGCACTGCCGCGCATAGTTCTCAACAATGCTGATCTACTTGTGCTGACCGCAAGAATTCTATTCTGCAGGAGAAAAGAAAGCTACAGAAAAACAGAATGATCCCGAAAGCAAAGCTACCCACTTCTGTTTCTGTAGGCTCTTAGCTGTATGTAAATGCAGAGAAGGCCCAGCATGGCGTTAAAGGACAATGATTACTTTAACTACAAGGGGCTTGGGGTTGTTTCAATCTTTTGCTTTTGTTTTGTTTTCTTTTGTTTCATTTTTGGCTTTTTCTTTTTGCAGCTGTGCCCAACTCAGGGCCGCAGGAGCCGGTCTTTAAAATAAACAAAGAGTAAGCAAGGCCACATGTGGAATTCTCCCAACCTCTGGGTGTGGAGCAAGGAGGAGCCCTGGCCTCTTCCTTTCACCCCTTTTATCACAGTAACTCCCTATCTACCTGTTCCACAGTCCCACTTCCATGTAAGCATTCACCGGAAGAAAATTCTGGAAGCACAACTCCCGTCACAACACATGTAAGGAAACTGGTGCAGCGGAGGGGAAAGCGACACCAGGGGATCACTGTGACCCGTAGCATAGGCTTGATGGGGACTCAGGCAGGTATCTTGACCGTGCCTTTGCCAACCCGTAAAAAAACTTGGCTTGTCAGCCGCTCGCACAAGCCTGTGGAATGTAGTTTCTAACCCTGCAGGGGAAAATCAATATGAGATGCCAGGCAAGAAAATCCAGCTTAACTGTGAATCTGAGGCTCTGGAATGTATCAAGGGGAGGCGAGAAAAAAAGAAAAGACATAGGCTATACACAGCTTCCATAAAAAACTTCTATTAACTGGCTTTTGTCACAGAGAGAGGTGGGCGTCTGAGTCTGCCAGGCTGTCTGCCTGAGAGCCTGCAGCCGGTCAGGACTACAGTACCTAGCACGGCAAGCAAGGCTTTGCCTCCCTGCAAGGTAGGTAGGTAGGTAGGTAGGTAGGTGTGTGTGTGTGTGTGTGTGTGTGTGTTGCTGGGGATTGAACCCAAGGCCTTCACACTGAATTACATCCCCAGCCTCCCTCTTACCGCCCTACCTCCCTATTTCTTTTTTAATTTTGAGATTTAGTCTTGATAAGTTACTAAGATACCCTGGACCCAAACTTGAGATCCTCCTGCCTCAGCCTCCCAGAGTGCTGCGATTACAGGCCTGTGCTACCACGCCCAGCCAACATTCTTTATTAAGGGCTTATTACATGTCACACGGGGTTCTAAGGCCGAGGTGGGGAGAGACTCAGCAAGGAGTTAGATATGGATCTGGCTTCATGAACTCACAGTGCAGTGCCGTGACAGATTGGGCCCATCACAGGCAATGTGGATCATGCTGAATGGCAACATGCTTGGCCTGGAAACAGACAGGAGAAATGAACTCTGGCTCCCGAGTCCAGCACAGATCTGGAGGAAGGGTAATGAAGCTCTGTGATAGGAGGGGTATTTGACTGGATCACGAGGAAAGGGTGATATGTCTGGACGAGAAAGAAATCTTAGCCCACAGGAATCTTTCACAGCCACAAGGTAGGGGGTCTTGTGATGGTGGCCTGGACTCTGTACCTGGCTCTCTTTGCCATGCTGGAAAAGAGAGAGAAAGTAAAAGGTGTCTAAGCTTGTCCAGGTGGTTGGTGCCACTGTAGGAACACACCATACATTCAACCACATTTGTGGAGTGCTGGCCAGGTGCCAGGATCTGGCGGGCCCGGGACAGGACTGAACGTGAGGGTCACCATCCTTTTTGCTACCCTGCAGCTCCTGGTCGATGCTGTCCCTGGTTCAGGCAATGGGGTCGTTCTTGTATGTTGGGAGGCCTCTGCTCCCTAGCAGGCCAACCAGAGAGGCTTGACAACCTCCACCCAGCCAAACTGGTCCCCAGGACAGCCCATCTGGGGAGGCATGGCTTTGGCCTCATGACCTTATCTGAAACCAGGAAGAACAGTCCCAGCAAAACCAGGTGGTAAAAGGGCTGTTTAAGGGCCAGAACGTCACTCTAAGCTAAAAATGTAGGCAACCGTGGCTTCAGGAACTGCCGCTGAAACAAGTCGCTTCCTCACCCTCCTACAACCTCCTGGCAACCCAGGAACATACAGGCTCCCCTGAAACCTGATTGCCTTCCCCCTCCCTCATCTCCTCAGCCCTGTTCTTCAGGGCCCATCTCAAACTGCTCCGTACAGAACCACAAGACAATAAACCCCTCCTTTTCCAGGGGAAGAGTCAGGAGACCCAGAGAGGCAGAGCAACTTGTCAAGCTCATATACCTTCCAACAGCAGGTCTCTTGACTCAGGTTTGCTTTATCCCTGCCTGAGCTATGTAACCCCAGGCAAGTCCCCTGTCCTCACTAAGTCTCAATTCCTTCTCCAGCACCCACTTGATGTGAGAATGAAGATAATGTGTAGAAGAAGACTGGATACCTGCTAGGTTCAACACAATGAATCCTGTTTGATTGCAGGACTTATCAGAGGCTTTAATGTGCTAACATGTTCTGTGATTCTCCAAGAAGCAGACATACATTTTTGGCCACAGAACCTTTTCTTTTTTTCTGGCGACAGGGTCCAGGCTGGACTCAAACTCATGGTGATCCTCCTGACTCAGCCTTCCAAGTGCTGGGATTATGGGTGCCTACCACCACACCTGGCCAAGAACCCTTTTTGAGGGGGAACATTTGTTATCTTCCAGGGCACTGTGGAACAGTCCAAAGAAGTCAGGGGACCCCACCTTACGGACACGGCTGCCTTTACTGGGCACAATATCTCTGTGGCACAGATGGTTGGCATCTACCCAGCAGCCCCCTCTACCTCGGCCATACTACTAACAGACCCTCATTTTGTTCAAGTCTTTGCACCTCTGTTCTTCGTATCAGAGCCTCAAGTCCTACTCTGTGACTCAGTTATGCTGGGGAAGAGGGGAACCTGAAAACTTCTGGCCTGGTTTCCTAGTCTCTAAGAGATCAAGACTTCCTCTTGGCATTGTCATTTCTGGAAGCCAAAGCCCAAACAGCCGCAACCCCCTGCACCCTCAAGGGAACCAGCCTGATCACCAAGCCAAGGTCCCTAAAGCCAGGAAAGAGGTAGCCTGGACCATGGCATTGCACCACGGGTTAGTCACACCCCTCCCCTTGCAGCTCCTTGAACACAAGGGACCAGATCTCCTTACTACTTAAGCCATGGAGTGTGTCCTACTGGACTCAATGACATACACACAGTGTGATCTGCTTTATATGATGGAATTTCTAGTGTGCTCCTCGAGAACAGGAAGGGCCCTGAGACTCCACACTGCCCTGATTAGGACACCTGTTCCTGCTGAACTCCTGGTGCACCCTACCCTGGCACCTTTGCTCTGCCACCTCGTTTAATGGTCTGTCTTTCCCACGGTCTCTGCCCTTTGAGGGCAAGGCGGGGGGGCCTGGCTCACCTTGTTTTCCTGGTGTCTAGCATAGGATCTGGTGCTTGTAAATCACTTAATAAATATTTGCTGAGTGAATAAATAAATAATGAACACATGAATGGAGGCTTTGCCTCTTTATAATCCCCACCCCTGGGTTAGCCAGAATGGTGGGTTCAGTAAACACTAGCCATCCAGGTTCTGCCAAACAGCCTGGAATGAATACCCCAGCCCTTTCTGACGACCCTGATAGCTGGGACCAGCCCCCTGGCAAATCCCTGTGGGTGATCTATGACGTGGGTAGGGGGAGATGGGTCCTTACATTTCCATGGCCCTGGGCAAAGCCGCAGACAAGGTCAGGCGAAAAGCCAAGCCCAGAGATACCTAAGCTCCATGGAGCCTACCAAATTAGGCTCCCCGGGTTGGAGCCTGAGCTAGCCTTCTACTCGCCTGGGGACCACTGGGTGCCCCTCCCCCCCACCCCCTGCCCCAAAGGAGCTAGAGGGCCATGGTGGCCTAGTGTAGTAGCTATGATACGGGATAGCTCTGGCCTGAGACCTTGGGGATGTCCCAATGTGCATGACTAAGCAGTTTGCAAGCGCTTCCTGCCCAGCCAGCCAGATGGCTCCAGAGCTGTCCGGCATCCACTCCTCAAGCCCTTGGCCAGCCAAGCTTCTCACAAGGAAAGGGAGGGAGAGCAGCTCGTACATCCACACGAGGGCTCCTACCAGAAGCGCAGGGCCTGCTTCCTCCCTCTGAACCTTCACTGTGACTGCAGACAGGGCAGGCTGCGCTCGCCCAGAGGCTGTCAGATTTCTGGGTTCCATGAATCAACACCATTCCACAACTCTGGGAGACGAGCAGTATCGCCGATGTCTTAGTTTGCCATTTGTGAGTTGGCTGTCAAACTCTCTACCGTTACTGCTAATGCTCAGTCCCACTGGTGGGTCTTCATCCCACAGCTTTTCAGAAGAATGTGTTAGCTCATGGGACCCTCACCACACTTCTGAAGGCCTTGGGGTCACTGTCCTTACTGTTCACTCTCCTCAAAGTTTTTCCTTTCCTTCTCTGCAGAACCGGCCCCTCTGCACCCTTCAGCTCTTGGTCCCTCATTGTCTTCTCAAAGGAGCCCTTCCTGCGTGGGGCCCCCGACAGCGATACAGAAGCCTGCACTCCTCCATCCTAGGACTTGTTCTCTCTGCAATGTGACACTGCTTGTTTGATGAGCTGCTTAACGCAAACTCCACGCGGGCACAGGCCGTGTCAACTTCACTCCCCACTCCAGTTCCGGAACCTAATTAATCCAGGGCCTCGAATGCTTAAATACCAGGCAAATATTTGTTGAACGAATAAGTCATGAATGGACCTTTTGATCCCCCAAATGTAAGAAGGACAAAAACTAAAAGAGAAAGGCCTTAAAATGGGGTATGTTCACCTTTGGAAAAGTTCACTTAGTGGAAATCCTTAGTTTTCTCACTTTGTCACAGCTTAGGGAAAACCAGGTCAAAAAGTGGCTTCTGGGAAGCACTGGCCAGCTCTCCCACCTGCAGCTGACAGTCAACACATCAAATACATAGTAAGGGCACAGGGGGACAGACCCGGCCTCTCTGGCCTTTTGCTACTGACAGGGAGGATTCATAGCCACTCCCCTGCAGTCACAGCGTGCAGCACAATCACTAAGGGATCTGTCCCCCACGACCACAAGAAGTGCACAGTGATCCAGTTCTGTGCAGATGGGGCCCTTGGTTTCTCTCATTGTCCCTCTGCACCTCCAGAGCTGGGGCGGGTGGAATCCTGCAGCCCACTGCACTTACCTCCTGCCCTTGTGTATCCGGCTGAGGTCCACCGAATCTCTGCTGAACACATCAAATTCATCATTCTGGAAGATGTTGTGACGCGATGTCAGCAGCGGGGTGGGGTCTGGCTTTGCCTGTCTGGGGGGTACAAAAATCAGTTTAAGGGCCCTGCCAGCTGATGCCTACCTCCTATGCCCCACTCTCTCCTGCCATGTGCTTTTGTTTTTTGGACGCAAGATCTTGCTAAGTCTTGCGCTCATGATCCTCCTGCCTCAGCCTTCCGAGTGCTGGGATTATAAGCATGCACCACCACACCTGGCTCCCCATGCTGTGTTCATCAGAATCCTCACTCTGGTGCAATGACCACAATTAGGACACAGTCTGGAAACCGTTAGTTGGAGACAAGGCCCTGCCTGAGTGTGCAGTCACACCGCGAATGAAGCTCCCTCAGGCATAATAGCTTACTTGCCATTTTTAAAAGCCCCATCCCTCATTTAATGCTTACAGTGGCCCTGGGAGACATGGGGCCAGAGGTCACTCAGTCTCGGGGGATGTTTTGGTGCTGGGGTTAGAACTGGGGCTTTGGACGTGCCATGCAAATGCTATACCACATTCCTAGCCTCCCGCAACTTCCTTGCGCCTCCGTGCTGAGGAACTTGCGCAAAGGCACAAAGATCACTTCATTCATTTGGTAAAGATCATTTGTCATGGAAGAAACATCCATTTGTGTCATCTCTCGTGGTGTCCCTGGAGCCCTTGAGGGCAGCAGTGGGCCAAACTCAGAAAGAGCATGAACAAAGGACAGAAGAGGCTCTGGATGTCCCCCTTCAGATGGGAAGGTGGGAAGGATGGACCAGGTCAAAAACTCAGAACTCTGAAGGGCTCCGCAACCGCTGCCACCTCTGTCTCTAATCAGTCTTCCCACAAGGTACGGCAGAGACTGTGAGCTGTGCACTGACACCCTGCTGGGGGCCCCAGGTTTCGTCTCCCTGAAGAAGCCTTGGTTTAAACAGTACACTGCTGTGCTGAAGAGAGGGCAAGCCAAGCCCTGGGCTACGAGGGAGGCGGAGAGAGGGCCTGCTGCCCTGAGGCAGACTGGGTCCCAGCCTCCGCCCACCCGTCTCTCCCACCTGTCTAGGCTGCGGTCCAGCTGGCTGAGGGCAGGTGCCAGCCGCTCCTCCAGGATGTTGTTGATCACCTGCTCCGGGTCGTAGCGGTAGTGCTCCAGGCAGGACAGGATGAAGCCCTCCCCAAGGTCTGGCAGCAGGTCCTTCACTTGGGAGATGAGCGAGTCCAGCTCAACACCACACACGGTGGGGCCAAGGGTGGCGGCTGCTCCCACGCACTGCAGTGAGAGCCAGGGTGAAGCCGGGGAAGGCCGAGCCTGAGGGTGATGGGGTTACCGCCTCAAACAGCACTGGACTTGCCATCAGGGGAGCTACTTCGATTCCTGCCGTAACCTCTCCTGACTGTAGGGCCTTAGCCAAGTAACTCAAGTCTCTTTGAGCCTCCCTTTCCTTCTCTGTGGAAAAGGGGGGCTCCATGCTTTGCTATTTCTGGCTGTGTGACTCTGGGCAGGGTGCTTCTCCTCTCCGAGTCTGTTTCTTCATAAAATAGGCCTACTGCCGTCACTTCATGGGGTTGTTTCAAATGGTTCAAAGGGAGGATACATATAAACCACTGAGCACAGTACCTGGTTCAGACTAGGCACTCTATAATTAGTCATGGTCTACTAATCAAGGCCCTTTACCAACCCTAACAAGTTGATTGAATTGCCGGGGAGCAGCAACTACCAGGCTAGATGGTGTGGACATATTCCCCTTTGACTACATTCTTTGCAGCGAGGGGGATTTTTTTTTTTTTGTATCAGGAATTGAACTCATGACCTTGTGCTTGCCAGGCAGGTGCTGTGCTGCTGAGCTATATCCCCGGCCCAAAGGGGATTAATTTTATATACTGTCCAACGGGGCTTAATTTTCTTGGACTTTTAAAGGAAATTGACAAATCTAAACAATAAAAAAGGGCTGGGTCTATAGCTCAGCGGTATAGTGCTTCCCTTAGCATGTGAAAGGCCCTAGGTTCCATCCCCAGAACGACTGAATAATCATAACAACAATAAATGATTCAGGGGCTGGGGATTTAGCTCAGTGGCACAGCACCTGCCTGGCAAGCATGATGTTGTGAGTTTGATTCCCAGTACTGGAAAAAAATACAAACACAAACAAAAAAAACCAGTCCACAACAATAAATGATTCAGATAAGAAGCCAAATGGGCTGGGTGTGGTGGCCCGCACCTGTAATTCCAGCACTCAGGAGGCTGAGGCAGGAGGATCACTGTGAGTTCAAGACCAGCCTGGGCTACAAAGTGAGCTCAAGGCCAACATGAACTGTACACCAAGACCCTGTCTCAAAAACACACAAAAAAATAAAGAAGCCAAATGGAGAACAGATTGTGGAAAGATGGAAGGGCTGTCTTTTTCCAAGGCCCTGGGAGAATCATGGGGCCCAGAGCCCCACAGGAAGAATAGAGTACTTGTTAATGGGGAATCAAGGGCCAGCCAGGCCCAGTATTTCAGGCAGAGGCTCTGGCAATCCCAACAAGCTCACAGAAGTGGGCACAGTATCTAACCCCACCTTACAGATGAGGGACTAAGGCCAGGAGTGATGTGCCGAAGCCTGAACACCTGGTGAGTGGCGGAACAGTCTACACCCCCGAGCAGCCTGCCCTGAGTTTTTGGGGTCTCCATCTCTACATTATGCCACTTTCCAACACTCAGGGACAAGTCCAAGGCTCAGCAGCCATGTACTTGGCCAGTTCTAGAAAAGCCTGGAGGGAAAGCACCAGATCCGAGGTTTCCAAACTTGTTCACTGGAGCCCTGCTGGTCCCATGAAGGAGTTTCCAGCGAGGCAAAGCGGTGCGGCTTCCAAAGGAGCCCCACTTTCACCTGCACAGGGCAGAGCTCAGGAAGAATTTCATACGCAAAAAGCTTCACCTCGTAATTTCATAGAGGAAAAACAGGCTTAGACAGCTTAAGCAACTTGATCTGTCCTAATACCTGGTTTAGCATGGCCTCAACTTAGGAACTCCTTAGGGTAGCAAACTGACCAGTGGTTTGAGTTGGTCTATTCCAGAAGAAACACCACTTCTCTGATTGCAGAAACAAGGAAAAGAGGTCTGCCACTGCTCTGATGGGGCAGAAGGGGTCGGGGAAGCAGGGGAAGGAATCCCCTGGGCACACACCTCCTCTTGCTCTGAGTTCTCCAGTTGAGATAGTGTTTGACTGGCTGGCTCTGCTGTCATAGTGACCCCATTAGAATCTCTATTAGAATCCTTGGCCACTGACGGGTCTTTAGTATCCATGGCTTTCTGTCTGTCCATTCCTTCCCATGCACTTTCCACTGCCTGGAGGATGTAGGCAGTGCGTGTCTCATCTCTGCGAGGCTGTGTTAAGGGCTCTTTCTCAGGCGCCACAGCCTTCTCTGCCTTCCCAGCTCTGAGGCAACTTGATTTCTCAGTCTCTCCCCAACCTCTGACCAGTGGGAGTCATGGGCACCTGGGCTGGTAGGGCAGTAGGCCACATGGTCCTTGCAACACACTCCCAGTCACTTAACCTGAAGCAGTTCTGGACAAAGACAGGGCTGGGGTCCACCATTAAGTGTCTTGGGACATGGTGTTAGGATGGGCCAGCAGTTCCTCTTTTGCACTGACTGCTAAGAGGAGGGCCACTGCCACTGGGCTTCCCGTTCAACTAGCCAAGGACCTTCTGTAGAGTGGGAACCTACAGGGTGTCCTGAGGCAGGACTTAGTAACCTGCCCTAGCAACCAAAAGGGCTCACGGACCAACTTCCTCTCTAGCACCCTGGGCACAGCCTAGCCAGAAATCTGAGAGTTGCCTCCAATGCCCTCATTCCACTTCTAGTCCAAGCACCAAGATCTGTGCCTGGATGCTACCAAGAGCCTCCTCTCTGCCCCCTGAACCTCCTGTGGTGAACACAGCTTCTCTATAGAATACACTCGCCCATGTCACACCCTGCTTCACAGCTTTCCACACGTCTCAGTACTTGTAGAACACAGCCCAAGACTTTCAGTGAGAGTCACTGCTTCAAGGTGCTGCATACGGCAGGTAGCTCACCTGTCAGACCTCCTCCGGTAAAGATCCCGGCCACACCCTGTACTCTGTACATGACAGTTGGTGGACTCCACAAAGGAGCCAGCTCTTTCTATCTTCTGACCCCTGGGAACACCCCTGTCCTCATCCTAGCTCTTGGCCTGGCCATCTATGCTTTCTGCTCCCAGCTTTGACAGCACTCGTCTCCTTGAGCTCCGCTAGGTGAGGTGCCGTCTGAATTCCTCTTGTATGACTGCCTGTTTACTTGTCTCTCTCTCCTCCTGCAGGGATCTGTGAGTGTGGCCCAAGACCAACTTGGTCACACCAGCCCAGACCTCAGGCAACACCCAGAGAAAGCAGGACTATACCACCCCTACCCCGGACACCAAAGCACTCATCTGCTTTCGAAAAAGGGGGGTTAGGACATTGGCTGGCTCTACGGACTACTGGCTAACACTCTCTCTGCTCCTCTTGTTTCTGCAGGTCACATGTGCCCTAGTCAGGCCAGGCTCGGTGCCAATGGGCTGTGGTAGAAGGATACAAGACTGATGAGGCCTGTTGCAGCAAGCTGATGTCTTCGGCCACAGGGAAGAGGTCATCATAGTCACGGAGGAATCTTTGGGACAGAGAGCAAACAGGAGGGGTGGGGCTGGAGCCATGGGGACACTGTTCTGCTGCAGGCCACTCCCTGTGTCTGCTCCCTAGCCACAAGCGCCAGGACCTTTCAGCAGTGGTGAGCACATGGCAGGGGCTCCAGCGTGTAAGGTCCCATGGGGCCTGGTGGAAAGGCTGCGGCCCTGTCCCACTGCTCGTCCCAGTTCAGCCACACTCACCTCTTCTCTTGTAGCAAGGAGCTGAAGATCTGAAGGAACTCTTCAATGAAGCCCTGAACACTGTCGCAGCTGGAAAATGACACCAGAGAAGATGAGCCCGCATACATAATGCAAGATGACACCCCAGGTCCCTTCCATGCCTGCCCCGCACCTTGCAAGGCTCTGGCCAGCTGGAGGAAACGGGCATTTTTCTGAGTTTCCCACCTCTGCTTGGCAAACCCCAGGACAGCGGGGGAGGCCAGCTGGAATGATGGGAGTACTCTTGTTGGGCCGGGACCGAGCTCCCGAGAACTCACCTGCTTTCTAGGATGGGAAGGAGGCAGATCTGGTTCAGGATGATGTGAAAAACCTCCACTAGCTTCTTCTTGGAATGCAAGAGCCTCTGCCACAGGTCAGCCAACAGCCTTTGCAACCAGAGTGGACATATAAATAGATTTAGGAGACAAAAAGGCACTATGGAAGCTCTTCCCAGCAGCTGCACACTCCTCCCCAGGGCTGTGGAAGTCTCACAGGTCACTGTGGGCAAGCTGCCAAAAGGTGGCTGGGGGGCTAGCAGGCTCCACTTCTCAGTTCAACAGTGGGTCAGAAGCAGTGGGCTTGGTTACCAACAGCTTGAAGCAAGAGCTGAGAGGGTGCTTAAATGCAGGGGCCAGCCGTCCTATTAACCACTGGTATTTAGGGGCACTAGGTTAATAGACTTAACTGCTAAGCAGGACCCTGGGACCAATCTCCCTTGTTCATTTAATTCTCTACTTGTTGAAATCTTTATCCTGCAGTCCTCACACAATTCCTTACAGAGTACTTTAAAAAATCTTGTTGGATATGATAGTACATGCCTGTGATCCCAGCACTCTGGGAGACAGAGGGAGGAGGACTATAAATTCAACCCCAGCCTGGGCAATTTAAGAGTCTTAGTGAGACCCTATCGGAAAAAAAACGGGGAGGAGTAGGGCCAGGGATATAGCTCAGCAGCACAACGCCTGCCTGGCAAGCGTGAGGTCCTGAGTTCAATTCCTGGTCCAAAAAAAAAAACAAAAACATGGGGGGAGTATCTGGGCATGGAGTTCAGTGTGAAGGCCCTAGGTTCAACTCCCAGCACTGCAAAAGAAAAACAAAACAAAAGCAAATCTTCAGTGCTGAGAACCTAACACTTGGTAGAGCACTTGCTTAGGACGCCTAATGCCCTGGATTTGATCACCCCCGCAAAAAACAATTCTTTTTTGAATTTAAAAAAAAAAAGAAAGAAAAAAACGCTGGAGCCAGGCGCCCACAAGGCAGGGATGAATGAGCCAAAAGCTGCGCAGCCCTTGGTCCTATTCCCTCATCGTAAGACACTGGGAATGATGCAGCTGGGGAAGGCAGGGCCTATTATCAGGTCTCCCTTTCCATCCAAGTTCTTAACTCTGTCCCCGCCTCACTTGCTGTCTTCAAGCCTCCTCTTCTTAATTGCAGACTCCATTTCCGGAATTGCCACTTCATAAAAGGATGCTAGTCTGTGAAGGTGCGCATGGGTAAAAAGCTAGATTAGTTCATAAATACATTTCCTTACAAAACCAAAGTCACCCCCAAGGGACTGGGAAGATTCATTTCTTGCTTCCACAATTATTTTTATACTCTGGAGCTTCTCCATGCCTACCCCATACTGACCACTGTGGTTCCACCAGCAGCCTCTTGGGAAGTGTCTGTAGCTATGTCTCCTATTCAGATGGGACGTTCTATTTTGTGTGTGTATGTGTATGTGTGTATATTTGAGACAGAGTCTTGGTATTCAGTTCAGGCTGGCCTTGAGCTCACTTTGTAGCCCAGGCTAGCCTTGAATTCACAGTGATCCTCCTGCTTCAGCCTCCTGAGTGCTGGGATTACAGGCATACACCACCACGCCTGGCTCAAGATTATTTTTTTTACTTGCTCAAAAACTGCTATTTCTATGTGTAAAGAAATGTTCATTTTTAAAAAAAATGTTCAAACAGCCGGGTGTGGTGATGCACATCTGTAATCCCAGCACTCAGGAGGCTGAGGCAGGAGGATTGTTGCAAGTTCGAGACCAGCCTGGGCTATAAAGTGAGTTTAAGACCACCCTGAACTGCATAGCGAGACCCTGTCTCAAAAAGACAAAAAAAAAAAAAAAAAAAAGTTCACTTACAAATAATCTTTCTTAATTTAGTTATGAGATATAAAGAGAAAGCTTTAGTTTTGGTGTGAATTGGAATCTTTAAAAATTATCATGCCTGGCATGGTGGCACACATCTGTAATGTAATCCCTGCACTCAGAAGGATGAGGCAGGAGGATTGTTCAAGACCAGCCCGGGCTACAAAGTGAGCTCAAGGCCAGCCTGAACTGCACAGCAAGACCCTGTCTCAAAAAGACAAAAAAAAAAAAAAAAAAGTTTTAACATGAAAATGTCAACACAACATATCTTTCTCAGAACACGCTAAATGTGCTCATGATTTAAATATATTCTATTGTCTACACTAGTTCTGAGTTAAGCCAGTTAGTATGGTTTCTACAACTCTTACAAAACTAAAAATTATATATATATTGAGCTGGATGTGGTGGCACTTGCCAGTAACCCAGCTACTTGGGAGGCTAAAGAAGGAGCATCCAAAGTTTGGGGGCCACCAGCCAGGGCAACCCCCTGTGGAAGGCCCCACAGGGGGTTGTGGAGAATGGACAGGAATCTTCCAGGCAAAGAAAGGTTACAACGGCAGGAAGGGAATTCAAGGCAGGTGGAGTACAGTGTGTAAAGGCTCAGGGTGTGTCTGGGGCAAGCCCGGGAGTGCGGCATGACCTGAGGCACAGGGTGGGGACACCAGGACTGCAGGGAAAGGAGCCAGTACCAGTAAGAGACAATTCTAGTTTCTCCTGAAAGGCAGATTGGGAGGAACTCTGAAGTGCTGACTGGGTTGGGGCCTTTATTTTGTGGGCAACAGAAGTTACTACAGGCTCTTATCCAAAGGGGCCCCAAAGAGATCCTGCTAGGTAGAAGGAAGACAGGGAGGAGAACACGGGGAGGAAGGAAGACTGCTTTCTCTACTCAGCCCAGCCAGCATCTTCTTTATGTACTAAGACAGCAGAATACAGGCACGGGCATTCCCGGACCAGTATGAAGGGGCTGCACCACACTGCCTGGCAACAACAGATCCTGCCCCATTCTCAGTGGCCTCTGCTTGTCACTCTTGCCAGGCATTTCTCCCCACCGTTCGCAACAGTCCCTGGGAGCCTACCCAACTCTGTCTACCCATCCATCCACTGTGTCATTTCCTCACTCGTTCAACAAAACATTTATCTAGTGCTGACACACGCCAGCGATGACAGCTGGTCCTCTGCCCCCTCCTTGGTCTTCTCAGACTGTGAAGAAGCAGACATTAGGACTGATCAGCTCCCAAGACAGGGATTGTTAGAATCAAGTGCTGATCAGCATTCCCCCCAGAAGAAAGCAGCTGGGATGGAGCTGTGGCTGGCCACTTTGGAAAAAAAGTATCCTGTCTCATGAAAGGGGCATGAAGTTGGTAGGAAATGTGGAAAATATAGAAAAGTAGGAAATTAAAATCACAAGGGATTAGACTGTTCTTAGAATTTTACACCTTGGTGTTTTCATTTATCATTGCAATTTCTCACTTTAAACATCTCCCTGAACAGGGAGGGTCTTTGGAGTTGGGGGTGTAAGTTTTAGAAGAGCAGACTTTCCTGCATGGGATAGTGGAGGTGGGGATAAGGTCCCACCCACCTCAGGGTGAGGACGAAGAAAGGGAAACACTTTGAAAGTGACTCTGCCCTTGAACCACACACAGCCCTGGCTGGCGCAGCCTGTTCCACTGTGCTGGAGGCCAGGAACCAGCGGCGAATGCAGTGACCTCAGCTCCTGACAGTTCTCTGGAAGGAGCTGTAACCACCCTGACAGCTTTTTCGTTCATTCCTCTTATAACCACTTTCTTCTTCCTTTCTCTCACATCTATGCAATATATCCAATATATATATTTTCTTCCCTTTAATTTTATAAATGAATGGTATGTGAGTACTATATTTTATGAATGAATGCTACACAGTGTAAGCGTAGCACTATAAAATACACAGTGATGTTTCCCTCCCCCCACCAGGTCTGTTCCATTGACATTAGTGCTTTAATTTTCCTGATATGCATTACATTTGCATATTTAAGAATATACACATCTATATACTCTCCCACCCTTCCTTTTCTTTCCCTCTATACTGAGGATTTAATTTTTTAATTTTAGGTTGTTTTATTTTTTGGCTTTTTGAGACAGGATCTCACTACGCAGTTCAGGCTGGCCTTGAGCTCACTTTGTAGCCCAGGCTGGTCTCAAACTCACAACGATCCTCCTGCCTCAGCCTCCCCCTACCTTAGCCTCCCAAGTGCTGGGATTATAGGGGTGCGCCACCACGCCCAGCCTATACTGAGAATTGAACTCAGGGGCTGAAGCATGCTAGGAAAGGGCTCTGCTACTGCACTACACCTCTAATCCTTTCCTTGCTTTTTAAAAATTGAATGCCATCACATTATGAGTACTATGTATATTCTTCGCATTTTGCTCTTCCATTTAGTGGTGGTACAATGGCAATGTGTAAAGTACCCTTGGTCTTGGGCACGGCTAGGTAGAATTTCACTGTGTATATGGCGTACTAGATACCATAGATTGACATTCAAGGTTTTTTGTTTTGGTGTTTGCTATTATAAAAACATACTGTGAAGCCAGCAGCGGTGGCACACACCTGTAATTCCAGTACTCTGGGAGACTGAGGCAGGATGAGCCCAAGTCTGAGCCCAGCCAGGCAATCTAGCAACTTAGTAAGACACTATCTCAAAATACAAAAAGGCTAGCTCAGTGCAAAGGCCCTTGATTCAATTCCCAGTACTGAAAAAACAAAACAAAACAAAACAAAAACCACGTTGCACAAAATAACTTCACACACATATCGCTTTATACCTTTACAAGTATATGTGAGAAATAATTCCTAGAAGTAGAATTGAAGGGACAGATGGTATGTGCATCTTTAATGCTCACGGGTCTTGCCAAATCATCCTACTTAGAGGTTCCAATTTACCCTCCCATCAGCAACATATCCTGGCAACAACTGAACCTGCTTGGGCCAAAGTGCCTTCTTTGTCCTCTTCTGGTGCCATACCTAGGAGGGCCTGCCTCTTTTGGCTTAGTTATCCTCTGCTGCTATAGTACTGCAACAAGAGCGATGCTGTCAGAAAGTGGCCAAAGGGAAGACAAGTGTTTGCAGAGCACTTGCTACGAATTCCACACTTAAGCTGTAGTTCTGGCTTTGGGAAATTTAAGCTGTTTGGAGGAAGAATTACACCACAGAAAAGAGGCAGCTGCATTTCCAATTGTTAGGCCCGCCTATTCTCCGTGCAGTGCCTCTGGTTCTGGGAAGGAAGAATCCTGTGGGTGAGCACGACCAGGAAGCACACCGTGGGGGAGGCCTGGGATGCTGCAGGAGGAGGAGGTGCGCAGGAGGAGGAGGAAGAGAATGAGGAAAGGAGAGCTGTGGCCAGTGTTAGCCTGAGGAAAAGTCAGAGGACAGTGGGCACGCTGATCTCAAGGAGGACAGTGGAAGGCTGTGTGACAGGGCTGGGGAGTTTCAACTCGAGCCAGGAAGGCATGGGTGTGAGGCGGCAGAGGTGAGATGTCAGGTTGGTTATGCTGTGCCAGGTGTGGATTTCCCTGAGAGAACTATGGGAGGGAGCTGGTGGTAGTTGTTTTCTTTCTTTCATTCCCTGTGCCTGCCCATGACAGGGGCTTTGAAACAAAGCAGAACTGAAATTGTTCTCTTGCCACACTCTGCCCCATCCTGTTCTTAGCTCAAACTGGCAATGCTTCTAAAATGCAGGCTTCTCACAAGCAAGAGCCTTATCTGTCTTTCTCACCACAGCACTCCCAAGCTGGAAGGACTGGCACATTCGAAGGGCCTAGTAAATATGTGTTGAATGAGTACATGGACCGAAGCCTCTACTTCAACAGCCAGAACTCCCGCTGTACCTGTAACAGAAGTCGTGTTTCTGGAAGGTTGGGCAAGCCAAAGGGAAGATATCCAGAAAGGCCCAGAGCGTAGTGCAGGTATCACAAAGGTAGAGAATAACGTCCTTTAGTTCCTGTTGCCAAGAGAAAAAAATGCTGAATTATTCTCCTGTGCCCCATAGACAGCTTTGTAGAGTCTGAGACACAGCTGACAAAAATCAAGGTCCCCAGTTGGGTGTGGCGTCACATGCCTGTAATCTCACTGCCTCAAAATGCTGCAGCAGGAGGAGCACAAGTTCAAGGCCAGCCTGGGCTACATAGTGAGCTCAAGGCCACCCTGAACTGCATAGTGCAATCTTGTCTCAAAAAACAAAGAAGAACAAATCAGCATCCCCAGTAGGCAGGATGTTGCTTGGGCAGAAAGGAACAGTGGAGGCCATGTGATACAGCCTGTGTGGTCCATTCCAGGAGCGCGGTCTGGGTGAGCCACCCAATCGCTAATGCAACTTCAATGGGCTCACGGTCAGTGACTGCCAAGGTCATTTCTAGTTCAAAGATGATGTAGTCTCTCTTCTATACTGAAGAAAAACCAAGCATTGCATTGGAACTCAAGCCCTCTGGTCCCAGAGAGTGGGCACATCCCAGTGGGAACCAGTGAGGGCAAGAATATCAAGCCCACACTTTCCTTCCTCTCTCTCTCTCTGTGTCTATGTGTGTGTGTGTGTGTGTGTGTGTGTGTGCGCACATATGCACACATTTTGAGGCAGGCTCTCACTATGTAGTTCAGGCTGGTCTTCAACTCATTCTGTAGTCCAGGCTGGCCTCAAATTCACAACAACCCTGCTGTCTCAACCTCCTGAGTGCTGGAATTACAGGCATGTGCCACCATGCCTGGCTTTTTCCTCTCATTTTGATGAATGTATTTAGGACATGGGGTGCTTGCTTGTCTGGTTGCTTAGTCTCACGATAACTCTGAGGTATGGGCTAAGCAGCTGTTAGGATCTCCACCTTGCAGGTAAGGAAACTGAGCCTCAGAGGGTGAAATGATTTGCCCCCACAGCACTTGAAACACTTGTCTGATGGCTCTTTCCCCAGCAGATCATAAGCTCCAGTGTGCAGCTCTCAGCTACCTTGTTCCTGTTCTCTTCAGTGCTTAGCATAGCGCCTGACACACAAGCAGGCCCCTTAAATATCTGCCTTCTGCCTGCCATCCTCATGGACTAAGTGCTGCAAGAGTAGGTGCCATGTCTGTTTTGCTACTGTTTCACCCTCAAAGCTCACTAGCACATGCTGGAGGCCCCTGCGCATAAACTCAGTGAATGAAAAAATGGTTCAAGGAGTGATGCACAAATGAGCTTGCTGAGCTGAACTAAGTAAGGCCTAGGCCTCTATCTCTGATTCTGAGGCCATATTCTTTTTAGTGAAGCAAATGAAGCTCCCAGATGGAAATATAAGCCTGTTGAAAATACTCTTAACCCACATGATGGGAAGAAATAGCTGCTCATTAAGTCAAGAAAGGGACGGTGAACAGGGCAAAAAGCCACCATTGGGCCATCTGTCATAGCAATATTCCCAGCCTTGGAGCAGAAAGTGCTTTTTCTGGAAGGATCTAGCTAGAAAGAGGCTGGGCTGGAACGTGACCTCACCAAGAGAGGCATGTCGCTGGGGGTCAATCGGCCCCTTTCCTCAAGCTTCTGGGGTGTGCTGCTGGCTCCATCCCCTTGCAAACCACAGTGCTGGAGGATATTGCTGAAGACCTGTGAAAGGCAAGAAGGAACTCTCCCACATCTTGATGAGACACACCCTGACGTCCAATGGCTGGGACTCCCACTCCACAGCTAGGGACAGGTGATCTTAAAACTGCCTGGGGGCATATACGTTCCCAGGATACCAGCTGAGGTAATTTTTTTTTTTTTTTTGGTTTTTCTCCGGTACCGGGAATTGAACTCATGACCTTGTGCTTGCCAGGCAGGCGCTTTGCCGCTGAGCTAAATCCCCAGCCCCTCAGCTGAGGTAATTAATAACCTTTTCAGAATTAGGGTCAGAATAGGAACTTTGTAAGATGGGGAGATGGGAAATATCCTTCTTATGGAATTGTGTAGAGGATTAAAAACACAACATAGCTCAGTGATATTGCATTCACCAGCATGAGCGAAGCCCTGGCTTCCATCCTCAGCATTGCAAAACAAAAGAAAACAAAAGCTCCACAACACACATGTAAAACCCCAAGAATCCTGCAAATATGATCTGACTAGATAGGCTGGGCGAAGGGCATGGTAATGAACATTTGGGATACACCTTCACCAACATATAACAGATTTTTAGATCCTCTGTAGGGCAGCTACTTATGGGAGCAATATTTTAATAAAAGACAACAGTGGTGGGAGGGGGAGGCCATGGTAAAATCATGTAGGTATTGAACTGACAGTGCTGTCCTTGGGCTGGCATGTAACTATTCTAGAAGTTACTAAGAACAGTGTGTATCTCTTCATGGTGGGATTATGGGGCAATAGCAATATTCTTCTTTCTGGTTTTAACATTTCCCACATTTTCCATAGTGAACATTATTCTTTCATGAAATGATTTTTGTAAAACGTAAAGCTCTTGATAAACATAGGTTGCTTGCCAGGATATCCTTATGACTGTTGGCAAACGTGCAAGCCAAACTGTGTGAGTGTCAGGCAGCCCTTAGATTTCAGTCCTGCTCAAGAGGACAAAAGGGCAAATTCAGAGGTGTGGTCGGAGACAAGACAAAGACACTGTCTGGGAAGATGGTCTACAGAAAGAGGCAGGGAATAAACACTTCTCCCCAGCTCTTACAGAAAAGCCAAAGAACATCAAGTGGGGAAGCGGCCAGCCTCCCCAGCTCACCCTCCCCTAGGCAGGCCCAAGAGCTGGTACCTGAAGGATGGTGGGCATGGTTTCATCCAGGTCATTATAGTAACTCGGTTGCTGGATAAAGATATTTCCTATAAAAAAAGAGACACAAAGAGAGAGAGAGGGAGAAGCAGGAAGTGGGGAGAGGTGGAAAGTTCACATTACAAATGGTTTCCAGCATGTTCTGTGACCTTTCTCCCTTTTCTTAAGTATCTCTGTAGTGAGGACCTTTAGCAAGTCTTGGCCTAGGGCCCCGCTGGCACTGAGGTTTGACCCAGCCTAGAAACTTCCCCCCACACTGGGGAGGAGCTTTCCTCAGTAGAATTTAACCTTTTAAATACTTTTATCTAGTGAATCACATAAAAGATTTGCCCTGGCCAAACTGGCTTGCCCTGATATCCCCAGGGAGTAAGCAAACTCAGGCACCATGCCTCAGTATGACAGCACGGGCTTTGGGAGTGGGAGTCAGTCATCCAGGAAAACTAAGAAATATGATCTCTTTGCTCAAGAATCCTAAATGCGGGGCTGGGGATTTAGCTCAGCGGCAAAGCGCCTGCCTGGCAAGCGCAAGGTCGTGAGTTCGGTTCCCGGTACCGGAAAAAAAACAAAAACAAAAACAAACAAAAAAAAAAGAATCCTAAATGCAACAATGCTGTGTCATGCCTCCCAAGATGTGAGGAGCCTCCAGGGAAAAATGTCTCTAAAAATTCTCTCGCTTTTGAATACGCCATCACTTTATTCTACGCCAAGTGAAAGGCCTGAGAGGGATGTGGAGATGGATTCAGTGCATGTGTGGTCGCTCCTATAAGATGGAGTCTTCTCTGAGGGTTTACTATTCTCCAACTGACGCTGCTGTGCATGTGCAGGTTGGAGCATAAGGTAACTAGAACAGAACCTGAGTGCTGTGCTCCCCAAATGGTGAGGGAGGGAAGAAAGCAGGAAAGTCACAACTAACTGGGGACAAGATAACGACAAATGCCAACAGCCTTAAGAGAAGAGGGTTCTTCATCTCACTGTAATCCTCACATCTAAGGGTGGTAGAAGGATGCTCCGAATTCCTGGCGTCCTATATCCCTGGGCAGGTCCCTGGGCAGGTCTCTGGGCATGGTTTCTTTACTGACAACTCCGCAGCCCTGGTCCCACCGCATAGCATTTAAAGTAAGAAACTCATTAGTTATTGTACTTTCTCTCAACTCTTTCCTGAATACCACTTCATCCCTTGATTTCAGAGAGCTCAGTTTGAGTAGCCTGGGCTTCCTCAGGATCTCTCACTCTAGATGACTGGTGGTCCTGCAACCTGTAAAGATGCATCAGGACCATATGCACTCATTTCCTCTTCTGGACAGGCCAGGAATGTCTAAGCTCTCCTCCCACCAACCTCTGCTCTTCCTCATGAAGCCCTATCCTGATCTTGCAAGTCAGGTCTGAACTCCTGACCATGGCACAAAAGGGCTTGTGAGATCTGGCCCCTGTGGGCATCCTGGGTCACCTTTTCCCCACTGCCTGTGTTGTCGTCCTCCCTTGTACCATCCTCAACCTCAGACAGCAAGCTCTGTGCCCTCCTGCTGCCTGAAACAACCTTCCTCCCCGAGCTAGTTCTACATTAAGGCAGGTGTCACATCTTCCAGGTAGTGCCTCCTGATCCAGCCAATAGAAAGAAGTCTCCTCCCACAACCCCTGGGGTCACAGTGTGTTCCCCCCTCTCATAAGCCTCCAGTGCGAAAGCCTGTAACAATGCTGTTTTTCAAGTATCAAGATAGCTCAGACTTTACAGTCTATCCTTGGAGTCTTCTGAGTCCCTTTCCTCTCCTTTATCTGATTCCAATGACAGTGAAGATCTCTCTAGCTTCTGATCTCTTAAAAGAAATAATAAAAAGGTAAGGGACAGCTATGGCATCCTTTGAACTGCCCCTTCTCAGATGAAAGCAGTTGAGAAACCCATGGTGAATAAGAGATACTGCCAAACAGATCAGTGCAGTCCAGGAAAGGGCCATGACCCAATTTACTCTGGCTTTACAAAGCAGCTCCAAGAGTGACTGAAAGGCTCTGTTTTAAAAACTACACTTACTGATTCACAATATCAGCCTTGAAAAGCTTTGAAAAAAAGGGAAGGGTAAGGACTGGGTTTGTGCTCGCAGGACAATTAACCAGTTCCCTTTTCCTCTCCCGTCAATCCTCTTACAAGAGATTGCTTTGCCCAAGAATTTCTGTTGTATTGGCAGGGGAGGTGGTCCCTTGTGCCTTGGGCTTAAGGACTGAAAAGAAAGCTGCAGTGTGTACGAGGGAGGTATGGAGGCAGGGAGGGGCTGAGAGAGACGGAGACAGAGACAGACTGACTGCAGACCCCTTCCTGCACGGCTACTCTGAACGCATACATACACCTTACTAAGCTTAAGATTCTCAACCTGGGAGCCTGAGAACACTTTACAACACCCTTAAATCTACGGAACCACCTTTCATCAGATTCTCAAAGGAGCCAGTGACCCAAAAGATTAGGGAACAGGGCAGCAGACAAGCTACTCAATCCCCCGTCACCATGCCATCTCCCGTGGGATCCTCAGAGCTACCTTACATCTGACACCTCCAACAATGACCTCATGCCTACTCACAATCACGCCTCTCACCTCCCAAAGGCTCTTTTTCTGCAATCCACACCAGTTTTCTCCAGAACGGTTAAGACTTCTCTTTCCAGCTGGCCTCACGGAGCCCTACTTTAATTTGTCTCCCAGATGTCCTTCTCTGCTCCAGTAGCCAACCAGGCTCTCACCTTCACACCCACACGGATGCTCCCACCTCTACCGTGGCCTCCTGTCTCTACCCTCCCTCTGCCTGCTGCCAGACTAACCTGTCACCACATGGCTCCCTGCCCTGCTCTAGGCTCAGAAAGTAAGAGCACAGGCTTTGTGAGGACTGTGCTGTGCCAGGCTTTGTGCTGAGCATGCTATTCCCACTGCCTCCTATTTGAGCTCCACAGCCACCCTATGTGGAAGTTCTTTCCCATTCTCCAGATGAGAAAACTGAGGTTTAGAGTGGTTTAACAACTTAAGTTGACACAGCCAGGAACAGAGCTGGGTTGTGGATTGGGCTGTTCACCTCTAGAGCCTGCTGTTTTAGCCACCGAGCAATGCTACTCTCCAAGAGCTGAGGCCTGGCACAGAGCCCTCCCGATGTGGCTTCAGCTTCCTCCCTTCCGCTCCTGTTGCTGCCTTTCTGGAATGCTCCACTCTAACTAAACTGGCCTGGTAATTGTTTTCCTAATTATACCTTCTGTTGCTCACTAACCTCATCCTCTCAGTCTACAGTAAAACTATTAAGGGTCTTCCTCTGAGAAAATTAAAAAAAAAAAGGGTTAAATGGTGATCAGGCTATAATTAGATTTGAATGAGAAAACAGATTATTCCAGTTAAAAAACACTACACACAGGGGCTGGGGATTTAGCTCAGCAGCAAAAGCGCCTGCCTGGCAAGCGCAAGGTCCTGAGTTCAGTTCCCGGTACCAGAGAAAAACAAAAACAAAAAAAAACCCAAAAAAAACGCTACACACAAAATTTCATATACATTATGGCCTAATATGGTTTTATAAAAAATATACAAAGATGCTCAACATGGTTGTGCATGCCTGTACTCTAAGCACATGTGGGGCTGGAGCAGGAGGATCCATGCGTTCAAAACCAGCTGGGGCTCTAAGGCAAGTTCAAGGCTAAGCTGGGCTACATAGTGAGACTCTGTCTCAAAAAAAAAACCCCAAAATGACTGGAAGGAACCAATAACCAATAGCTGTCTCTTGCAGGAATCTGCTAATTGTTTTCCTGCTTCGTTATACTTGACCTCCTTTCAAAACTTTGTACGAAAAGAAAGGAGGAAGGAGGGAGACTATCACAGATGATAACTCAGGTTTGTAAGCAGTATTTAGAAGACTGTCTGTCCTGTGATCTTGGGAATGAGGAAGAGCGTCAGGGGTCTCTACCTGCCATCTTGGGTGCAACAAGTTTCCTCATGGCGGCACCCAGGGAACACAGGATTCACCCAATCAATACTGCACCAAACTTCTGGCTCACCACTGCCTCAAGGGATCCAACTGCTAATGTCCATTCTTTTTACAACCCCAAAGAGTCTTCTCTGAATTCCGTCCCATCTGTCCTTAGCAAGGTTCACTGATGAGTTTTTTTTTTTTTTTGGTAGCAGGAATCGAACTCAGGACCTTGCACTTGCCAGGCAGGTGCTTGTGCCGCTGAGCTATATCCCCGGCCCCTGTCTGCAGCAATGCTGCAAACTGCCATTTTTGGGGCAGCTCCATTGTCCCTGAAGTAGGGAGCAAAATGAACAAGAGCTTGAGAATCAGATCTCCATAGCCACAGGTCCCAGCTTGGTTACTTATTAGTCAAATGCTGTCAGTCACGTCCCTCAGTTGGTTTCCTCATCTGCGTACATGGAGGATAACAACACTTAGTTCTGAGGGTTGCTGTGAGGATCCAACGGGGATACCAATGTGATATGCTTGACATGTCAGGGGCCCAGGCCACACTCAAATAAAGATAAGCTGTCACTGTTTTTCTAACTATCATCACCAAAGTAAACTTCCTCATTCCTGTCATTTTTTTTTTTTTGATACTTGGCCTAACACTAAGACTTCCAGACCCTTGAGGAACTACATATCTGATACCCCCTTATTTTTTTTGCCTTCACTCCCCAGTTGCCAGTCACTTCTTTTAGAGTTGACACTCATAGATCTTTAAGTTTTTGCTAGTACTGTTCACCCCTACTGCTCTGACTCCTCTGCACTAAGTGTCAGCCTCTGTGACCTCTGGTTAGGCACATGGGGGCCCTTGTCCTACATACCTATCATCTTCTGGAGTAGTGGCGAGTTGCCTTTTCCAAAGAGCACACAGAGGTCCAGGATCTTTGGGATGTCAAAGAGGAAGTTATTGTAGAGGATTTCTCCAAATGCAGAAGGGGAAATGAAGTGATCCTAAGAAAAAGTGCAAGAGAGAAAGAATGGAGACTCTGAATGCTCATACTTTGTATAGTGAGCAAACTCAAAACAAACAACCCACAGGCCCACCAGCTGGGGACCAGCTAATGAATGGCAATCTGCCCACCCTATGGACATGTCTGAGCTTCACACACAGACCTGGAGCAACAGCCACTCTCAAGTTCAACATAAAAAGCAAACATATGCCAGGGAACAACCAGCTGAGAGTTCATTCTGAAATATTTACAGGTAAATTACCAAGAAGTTTGGGATAGCACAAAAATACTCCAGAAAAAAAAAAAAACAACTCTGGGAGAGATAAAATAATAGTGGCAAAATGCTAGTTGTTAAGCTGGGTGATAGTTACATGGGATTCACTGTACTTTGCATGGGAAAGTTTCGTATAAATATATGCACATATTTGAAAATGTCAGGCATGGTAGCGCATGTCTGTAATCCCAGCACTCAGGAGGCTGAGGCAGGAAGGTCATTGCAAGTTCGAGACCAGCCTGGGCTACAAAGTGAGCTCAAGGCCAGCCTGAACTGTATAGCGAGACCTTGTCTCAAAAAAAAAAAAAAAAAAAAAAAAAAAAAAGTCTATCATCATTATTTGTCTTCAGGGCTGGGGATAAAACCCAGGGCCTTTCACATGCCAGGCAAGCACTCTACCACTGAGCTACATCCCAGCCAGGGTTTAAAAAGTCAGAATCAATGTCTTTACCCTCTGACGCACAAGTAAAGGCACAGTCACGCGTCACCTGGCAAAGGGCCCTCGGCTTCCATTGATGAAAACACTGGGTGTCAAAGGCCTGGTGAAGCAGAGGATAAGGATGTGGCACAGATTTCTTCCCCAGTGGTGGGAATAAAGGTGGAGGAAAGACAAAGAGGAAACTTGACGCTTCCAGAGCCTTCCTTCCCAGGGGCAGAGAATCAGCACTGAGGTGTCTGGTGTCAGTCGGTGACCAGTCACGGGATCAGAGGCTTACTTTGGATTCCTTGTGTGTGGACATGCGGAGGAAGGTGAGGAAAACACTTCGATGTAGGTGCTTCTGCATTTCAGCAACCTCGGGGGTCGGGGCAACCCACTCGTCGAACTTACGGGGGACATAGCGCAGATAGGAGTCCAGGCACTTTTGCAGGGTCTCATCAAAGATTACCTAAGCCAGGTGACAGAGGACAGCAGGGATTTAACCTTTAGATCCAAGGGGCTGCTGGTGGACCCCGGCCTACTGCCAATACTCCAACCCCAAGGAACCAAGGAGGTACGAATGAGCCGAGGGCTAAACACAAGTTTCTAAAAAATGACACTTTGGAAGGTGTGTTAACATCATTAAGATAGTGATATAAGACAACAATCCAAACCACAATTTGCTGTTAAGGATCCAGTGTAAGAAGTAGAGAAAAAAAGCACCTCCTAGGGGAAGAAAAACAACAATATCATGTGCTTTGTCTTAGTGTTAATTTTGATAGAATGTTACCTGGCACCAGAATTTATCGTGAGGCAAGGCCAGGAGCCAGTCGAGGTCATTGGCTACGAAGGTGGCGCGTTCCAGGTACTCCTCCACTAGGGCGGGAATGTTGTCTTTAGGGGGCGGTTTGTATAACACAAAATACCGGTCTGCCTTCTGCTCGGGGTGCTACGGATCCAAAAACCACGTGTTAACGTGGCAGAAGTTAGTCAGCAAGGGCCCATTTGCCAACCCACAGCAATGACAACACTTGGCTGTTCTAACCGGTGACCCTCCAAGGAGCTTTTCAGCATAAAGAACCAAGTGTATCTAACAAAGGGGGCATAGTTGCACCCGGGGAACACAGGGCAGTTTTAAAAACCATGTTTTTGGAGAGTACTTGATGGCACAGGGAAAGGTTAAGGGAAGAGAAAGCAGGATACAAAACTCTCTACTTAATATAATCAGTTTTGAGGTTTAAAAAAAGTACATATATTCAGATACTGGTACGGATTTTAAAAAACAAAGTAGGGGGATGAAATCCCCAAGTTACTACTGGCTATCTCTAGGGGTAGGGGCAGCAAAAGAGACTGGGGCTTGAATACAGTTTCCAAGTTTTAAACAATGAACGTGTAACATTTTAAAATTGATTTTCAATTATACAAGTTAGAAGCTGGAAGTGATGGTGCGGGCCTGTAACTCCAAGTACTCTGGGAGGCTCAGGCAGGAGGCTCACACGTGCAATCTCAGCCTGAGAGATTTAATGACTTAGCGAGATCCTGTCTCACAAAAAAAGTGGGTGTGTGGCTTCATGCAAAGGTCCTGGGTTCAATCCCCAGTACCATAAAAAAAAAAAAAGAAAAAGAAACAAAATAAAGAAAAAAGTGAGTCATAAGTATCTTTTCTTTCAAAAATTTATAATGTGGGCTGGGTGTGGCTCAGTGGTAGATCACATGTAAAGTCCTCGGTTTGATCCCCAGCACCAAAAAACAAAAAACAAAAACAGGAAATAAAAAGGAAGTAAAAGAATGCTATAGAGGCGGTGAGTCATCTGGGACCATATTTCCAACCTCCATTATCTCCCAGAGACCACTCTTCTTTTGTTTGGTGTCCTGGCAGCCTGTGTGTAGGCATTTATATTAAAATATAGCCATATGCAATATTTGGGCCTGTTTTTTTTTTCTGATGCAAATAGCATTACACTGCACATATCACTGTTTTGTTAATGCCCAGAAAAACCAACCTCAGTAATTTTTAAAAAGAAGATTCCAATCAAGTAGCTGCAGTTCTCAGCTTAGAGTCACAAGTTCCCTCTTCCAGCACTTACCGGGCCATGAACAGACCTTACTTTGTTCACCATAAAGAGGAGAAGATGGGGTCAGTTTTCTCCCAGACTACATAAGGGTGGCTTTCTTTGGTGGAAGTGGTAACAGGAAAAAGGCCGGGCAACAGCTCAGCTGTTATCAACCAGTCCCCCCACCCTCAGGCTGTCTGCTCAGGGATACAGAACAATCAAGACGGATAGGTCTTTAGTCTCCTATGGCCCAGTGAAACTACAAACTGTAGAGTCCTTGTTTCTACAAGGATTCCTGGGGGCTGCCTAACATCTGTGCCTGAGGGATCCCTTCCTATTTAACTGTGATTTACACAGGGGGTCCCAGGTACAAATCTGTTGAAAAAGGAAGTGTATGGACTGAAATACATTCAAAACAATTCAAAGTCTAAGTTTATCTTTCTGGCGTCCAAACTTTCTCTTCCTCTGCCTGTTGATACCTCTCACCTCACCTCTTAGGTCACATCTCTCAGGCTAGGCTATTCATTTCTCTAACACACACACTTGCGCACGCAAGCCTTGAGATCCTACCTTCCCTGTAAACCTACGAATATTTACTTGACTCTCACTGTGCCAGGTGGAGGACATATAAGGGCACCCAGATCCTTACAGGTCCACACTTGGTGCACATCTAAGCCGCCAAGGGACCTCCAAATGAAAGGACATGACAGCTCAAAGCTGCCGAAGGGGCCACAGGAGCACAAGGGAGAAATAACAGCGCCTGGAAGACAAAGGATGGCTTCTTAAGGCTGTCAGCATCTGAGCTGAACCTCAGAGAAGGAAAAGGCTTTTTAGGTGGAAGAAACAGCATTCGATGGAGGCATAAAAATGGGCCATAAAAAGTGCACAGACTGCATTGGGTACTGACTGAGAAATGGATTTGGAGAGTGGTGGAGCATTAAAAAACAAAAACCTGAGACCTGCCCGTGCGGCTGCTGAGTAGGCAGGTTCCATGGCCTATTTCTTTTTTATCCATAACTAGTTAAAAGGAAGATAGAATTCTCCCCACTTACAGAGGAGGAAACAAAGTAAGGCTGATGAACTTTCCAAGGTGATGAAGTTAAGGAGGCAACTAAGGGAGGATTTGATGCAAAGCTCATGCTGCAGACCTATGATAGCCGTGTCTATCCTGGTCTCCGCACCTGTCCCTGAGTCTAGTTCTCACCTCATTCCCTTCAGGAAGCCTCTATGACTCCCACTTCTCTCAATTAGAAGTTCACCTGGGCTCTCCCCCAACACCTGTACTCCGCTCACCTGAATGTGGCACTTGTTAAACGGTATCAAAAGTGCCTTTAGATTGGGAGTGGTGGCATATGCCTATCATCTCACCGCTGTGGAAGACTGAGGCAGGAGGATCACAAGCTCCAACCCAGCCTATGCAACTTAGTAACTTATTGAAACTTTGTTTCAAAAGAAAAACTTTACAGGGGCCAGGGATTTAGCTCAGTGGTATAGTGCCTGCCTGGCAAGCATGAGGTTCTGAGTTGGATTCCCAGTACAAACCAGCCTCCCAAAAAAACTTTATAAAGGACTGGGACTACAGTTCAGTTCAAAGGCCCTGGGTTTAATTCTCAGTACCCTTCTACCAAAACAAGTACTTTTAGATTAGTGGTTGCTGTGGACAGGGAGCAGGAAAGGGGTGGATTACAGATGGACACAAGAAGATGTTTGGGGAAGGTGGAAATGTCTTGATTGTGGTGACTGTCTCAAGGGCCAATACAGACACTATACCCAATTAAATTTTATGCTTTAATTATGTAGTTGAGTGTGGAGCGGCACACACCTGTAATCCCAGCACTCAGGCGACTGAGGCAGGAGGATTGCCACGAGATCAAGGCCAGCCTTGGCTACACAGTGAGTCCAAGGCCAGTTTGAACTATATACCTAGATCTTAGCTCAAACAAAAAAACATTGTGTAAAGCTTTACTGTCCTTCAATGACACAATAAAGTTACATAAAAAGTGAGAGTCTGTCCTCTCGACTGTCTCTCCCACTAGCTATATGCTCCCAGAGCCTTATGACTTCCTATTACAGTGCCTGTCGTTACGTGGACTTTCTATACACATTTCCTGGCTGGGTGGAGGAATGGATGGGGGTAACAAATGACTAGATACACTCACAGGCAGGGTTTGGGAAGGTTATTGGATTATGGGGGCTGATAGCTGACGTGCTGTTAGAAGGTGGAGTCTGGTTAGAAAAGGCAGGTCACTGAGGGTGTGATCTAGAAGGGTTTACCTCCCTCCCTGGCTTCTCCCTTTGCTGTCTGCTTCCTGTCCACCATGTTGTGAGCAGCTCTCCTCTCCCATGTCCCTCTGCCACGCTGTGCTACCTTGGAGCTAGCCAATCACACAAGGAATGAAACTTCTAAAATGTGAGCCTACCAGGCACGGTGGTGCACACATGTGATCTCAGTACACAGGAGGCTGAGGCAGGAGAATTTTGAGTTTGAGGCCAGCCTGGGCTACAAAGTGAGTTCAAGGCCAGCCTGAACCGCATAGAAGCTCTGTCTCACAAAGACAAAACAAACAAACC
Source organism: Chinchilla lanigera (assembly GCF_000276665.1). NCBI lineage: Eukaryota > Metazoa > Chordata > Mammalia > Rodentia > Chinchillidae > Chinchilla > Chinchilla lanigera. The sequence goes on from NW_004955455.1 coordinate 4,069,363, forward strand.
AAAAAAAAAAAACAAAAAAAAACCAAAAAAAAACAACGTGAGCCAGCCAGGTGTGATGGTACATTCCTGTAATCCCAGCACTTGGGAGGCTGAGGAAAGAGGATCGCTGCAAGTTTGAGGCTAGCTTGGGGTACAAAGTAAGTTCAAGGCCAGCCTGAACTGCATAGTGAGACCCTATCTCAAAAAGATAAAAACAAACAAAAAAACCGAAATACCTAAAATGTGGCTGGGAATTTAGCTCAGTGGTGCAGTGCCTGCCTGGCAAGTATGAGGTCCTGAGTTTGATTCCCTGTTAAAAAAAAAAAACAAAAAAAACCAACAAAAACACAAACCTAAAACATGAGCCAAAATAAACCTCTCTTCCTTTAAATTGTAGGTATTGCGAGGCATGGTGGTGCACACCTGTAATCCCAGTACTCGGGAGGCTGAGGCAAGAGGATCATTGCGAGTTCGAGACCAGCCTGGGCTCAAAGTGAGCTCAAGGCCAGCCTGAACTGCATAGCAAGACCCTGTCTCAAAAAGACCAAAAAATACATATATATATATATATATATATATATATATATATATATATATATAAATTTTTTTTTAAAAGTCTAATTTGAAAAATAAATAAATAAATAAATTGTAGGTATCAGGTATCATGTTCTAGTGGCAAGGGAAGTAACTAAGACAGGTCCTCTCTGCTCTGAGAAGCTACGAGAACATCCATTGCCCATCAAACTTCTGAGGAACTTGCTAAGAAATTCTTTGCTTCAAGAATTGTTCTTTAAGCACTACTTGCACCTCTCACCCTGCAAAGGCAGTGCTCACTATATTCCAGGCACGGTGCTAATTCACAGACATTTCATTTAATCCTCAAAGCCATCCTACCAACTTTGGCCAATTATTACCTTTTTTGGACCCTAACTGCTCCTTGGCTGAAGATCTTTGTGCCTCAAGTTGAAACACAAGAGATAAATAGGGGGTATCAAAACAGTCTTCCAGGAGCCTCCTTAGCCTGCAGGGTAATGTTTGTTAGCTGTTTCCCTCAGTTCACTGTTCCCGCTACCCTAACCCCATTCAGCGCTGCTATCACTATGGCTACTGTCATCACCATCAAAACTACAACGTATTAAGTGCTCACTATATTCCAGGCACTGTGCTAATTCACAGACATTTCATTTAATCCGCAAAGCCATCCTACCAACTTTGGCCAATTATTACCTTTTGTGGACCCTAAAACTTAGAGGGGTAGGTACCTTGCCAAACACATCTGAGATGAACGCAAAGCCCGAGCTCCTTTGCTCTGTGATACTGCTGCCACCTCCGGCACCTGCTGGTTGGTGTAAGAGTCAGGCTTGTAGCACTACTCAGGTCCTTCAGTCACATCCTCCCTTCTCCCACTGCTGTGCCTGCTAGCGTTTATCTACCCTTCCACACGCAGCTCAGAATTCCCCTCCCCCAGGAGTGCCAGTGCCCTCTCACTAGTCCCAAGACCTTCTTGTCACCCACTACCACCTCACTGGTCTGATCAATGGCCCAGCTCTGCTCATGTCACAGGAGCTGGGCCACTGGCTTTCCTTCTTTCACAATCCTGATCACACTGTCAAAAAGCTACTGGTGTGTTTTCGCCTTAGACTGTGGCCCCACACAGGCAGGGACCACATCTCTTCTCTTTGTAGCTCCAGCATCTGGCCCTAAGGCTGGCTGTGTCTCTAATTTATCTACCCAGTGTTTCCTGAGAGTCTACTAAGTGCCTGGCACTGAGAAGCTAGGAGTGAAGAGGAAGCCCAACGCCTCACTCTCGGAACCCACAGCTTACAGCCCAGGTGCTCACTCAGGACACGGGGAAGGACTGAGGTAGAAAAATCAGACTCAATCAACAAAGGAGCCAGTCTCCACTGGCAGTGTCCAGCAGAACTTCCTGTGATAGAATCGCACCTCTGTGTGTCTGCTTGGCCAGTGCAGTAGGCACTGATCACAAAGAGCTATTTTCACTTAAGTTAATTTATAATCCAGTTCTTCAGTCCATCTTTCAAACACTAGCCACAGGGCAAGTCTTCAATAGTGACATGTGGCAAACAGCTACCTATTGGGTGGCTACTTTTGTGAATAGTACAGTCTTACATTTTCTGATAAATATCCTCTGTATATAAAAAGGTTACGAAAACAAACAAGAGGCTTTAAGCACAAATGTTAAGGATTTGAGGTTCTGGGATTAGCCTGACTGGCTTCCCATCTTGGCTCTCCTAATTTCCCAGTTCTGTGACCCTGCAGTCAGTTTCCTCATCTGTAAAATGGGGATAAGCAAAATACCCATTCATAGGGCTGTGATGTGGCTTAAATGATATAATCCAGGTGAAGTGTTTAGAATAGTTTGGCCCAGAGTAAGTACTCTATAAATGGTTGGTACTGTTATTACAGACTGTTTAGCAAGTAATAAGAAGCCATCCAGAAGGCAGGAAATAAAAAACCAGACCTCTGTTTCTCACGACTTTACTCAAGCCCCTAGAAAATACTTCCTCCCACCTTGTTCAAGTAAACTCATATTCTTGGGAAACCAACATGTGGGTATGGGATCCGTTCTGTATCTGTCTCCTTTGGTAGACTGGCACCTCTCCATGGCTCTAATCTCTCTCTACAGCTGGGAACTGGAAGGTTCACAGCCTCCTTAGTTTTCAGTCTCATAAGCCCTGGCAGAGTCTCTGTACGTGGCACTTCTTATCCCAGGTAAGATAAGTTAGCCCAACCTCTGAAATCAGTGTTCCCACCGAAATATGGATAGCTACTGTCAAGTGTACCTTTTTTCCTTTTTAAAGATAGAATGCTTCCAGTGTAGAGTACACCTGTTTTCCTTTTTTAGACAGCTCTGAAAAAGTCCTACCTGAAACCTGAACACCTCCACAAGGTCTAATCCCCAAACACGGCTTTAGGTTGGATCTCTTTGTAGCCCAGCTGGGGCTGCATCAGAATTGCCATCAAAGTGCATGGAAATTAAATGCTTTGAGTGGGAGTCGGGGGATGAGATAGAGGCATGGAAAATGCTACTCAAATCTAGGCTGCTGCTCAGAAGGAAACAGTGGAAGGATCTAGCAGTGTCTCAGCTTCTGAATTACTAACTATGGCCCTCGGGTCATTCTTGGAACAGATAACGAATTTACTTTTTCCTTCTAAAACTGCAATACTGATAATAATCAGGCGGAATGACCTCAAGGCCCCTGCTCACCAGTGCTGGTGAAGTCCTCTGCTTTCCTGTCTTCGGGTCCTTGTGGGTGATCTGGAGTTGATCCAGGGGCAGAGCTGGCATTGTGCTCCGTGACCCTCCTGAAAGGAATATGTATAGAAAGAAGAGAGCAGACACACAGACTCCTACAGACAGGGCTCCAGGGCTGATCCCAGAGCCAGAAGAGAACCATTAATCCCCAGTCTTAGTGTGCCCCAGATGTGGGCCTCCAAGACCTACTTCATGTGCTACTGATCCAGATAAAGTGCTGTTTTGCCAAAAGCAGTCATTCTCAACTGCAGAGGAATACAATTCCCAGGCAACGCCCATTCCTTTTGAGAAGTACTAGCTAAAAAAGTACCTAAATTATTTTTCACTTTTTTTTTTTTTGAAGTACTGGGGATTGAATCTATGACCTGGCACAATACCATGCAAGAACTCTACCACTGAGCTACATCTGTGGCCCCCTAAATTATCTTTATTATGGCTCCAACTCTATGCTCAGTAGCCTATGGAGGCAGGAGATTAGGGTGTGGCAAAACTGGCTGGGGAAGTAGGTGTGTCCTGTTAGTTACAGAATCCCAGGACACAGGCAGAACATTTCCCAAAGCCCTGCACATGGACTTTTAGGGACAGCTTGAGAGGTTTTCAGTAAGACACCCTAGGCCTGATATCAGCCTGAGGAGTAGAAGATACAAAAGGGACAGTCAACACTGAGCCTCTGCCACTGTGTACTCTCATGGTGTACAGCGTACCTTTCTTCCTACTTCCTCTTGACTCCAACTTATTCTGCAGAGCCTGCTTCTTTTTCTACCTTTAATAAATGTAAAATCTTGCTACTGTTTGTGCTTCTCTTGACCAACTCTGTGTGCTGGACAGAAAGAACCTAGAAACCACCTCTAGGAGGAGACTTCAGACCCCTAAAACCCTGTAACACTAGGAGCTCTGTGAAGATTCTGCTCAGGGCTCTACTTCCCTTACTACCTTTCCTACGATCAGCACAGACCCAGAGCAGACACAACCACATCAAAAGTCTGAGGAATGACTGACTAGGTCACTCTTGTTATAACTCTCATCTGACCTTTCAGGTCTTTGAAGGGTTGGAGCCATGGGCCTTCCCTTGCTTGTAGAAGGTGTTAACATGTACCGACTCTCTAGGCCTCTAGGAAGGAGGACAGATGAATAGAAGGACCAGGGGGAAAGAGAAAATTCCTAGAAACCTGCAAGAACAGGCTCCTTTGCACAGAGGACCAAACTGGCCTCAAAGGCAGCAGTTGGTGCTGAGTGTGGCTCAATGGCAGAAAGTGTGTTTAGCATACGCAAGGCCCTGGGTTTGAGCCCTAGCAAAAAAATAAAATAAAAAATAAAAAAGCCAGGAGACCCCAGGTCTCCTATCTTCCCATCTAATCTTCTTTTTACAATACCACTAGGCCTGTCCCACAGGAGGGACACATGAGTTGTCCAAGTCATGGAATGGATGTAAATTAGCCTACTCAGAAGGCATGCTATTTAAGGCTAGTATGGTCACAGTGACAACAGATCAACGTTGAGCAGAGGAAACTGTCACTTCCTGAGCTCTCATAGACAAGATGAGGGGCAGGTCTGCCATATATTACCAGGTGTGCTATATCTCAGATTTCAGGCCAGCCCCTGGTGATAGGAAGACAGATACTAGGGAAGAAGATGCCCTAGGCAAAGGAAATAGAAGATCACAGGATAAGAGAAGGAAGCAGCAAGGTACACAAGTTCTAGTCTGTTTTATTGTATTTTTAAAGAGACAAGTTTCCCAGCTGACCTTGAACTTTTGGGCTCAAATGATCCTCCTGATTCAGCCTCTCTAGTAGCTGGGATTACAGAGTGCACCACCGTGACTGGTTTCTGGTCTGTTTTCATCGTCTAGCTTTGCTAAGCATAGATAACATTCATTCTA
>NW_004955455.1:4074642-4115036 GCF_000276665.1 Chinchilla lanigera
AGAGAGAGAGAGAGAGAGAGAGAGAGACTCACAGTCTCACTATGTTGTCCAGGCTGGCACTGAACTCCTAGGCTTAAGTGATCTTTCTGCCTTAGTCCTCTGAATAGCTAGGGCTACAGGCACATACCACTGTGCCTGGCCATGTTATTTTTAATCAAGTTACTATCTTACTGGCCTCTTACAAAATCCAATCCATAATGACAAGGATTATTATGTTCACATGTCCAAAGAAGGGGGGTGGGTCCTGATCTGCTCAAGAAAAATACATTAGTGGCCAAGTTAAATGTCCAGTCCAGTCCTTCTACCTTGGCTTGTGAGGCTCTCGTGCAGAAAACATTAAAATATGCTTTTCCTCTAATCCTACAAAACACTAAAATATGTTTTCCCCCCTAATCCTAGTGCTGCTGGGAGGACAGCTGGAAACACCAGTGGGCTACACACTGGTACAGAAGCCTAAATGACTCAGAGGTCTAACTCTTTCCAGGTTCATCCATCAGAGAGGGTAGTGGGAGTGTCAGGGGTGGAACCCGAAGGAAGGGACAGAAGCTCTTCATCCTTTAAATTCAAGGCCTGAGTCCAGATCTAGACAGGTAGAGATAACACCTGCTTTCAGAAGAAATTCACACCTGCCTGTAATCCTAGCACTTGGAAGGATGAAGCAGGATGATTGCCACTAGTTCGAGGCCAGCCTGGGCTACTTAGCAAGACCCTGTCTCAAGGAAAAAAGAGAAGAAGAAATTCACTCCTATAAGCCAGCGCCTACAAAGGCAGTTCAGCCGGGCATGGTGATGCATACCTGTAATCCCAGCACTTGGGAGGCTGAGGCAAGAGGATTGCTGAGTTTGAGATCAGCCTGGGCTACAAAATGAGCTCAAGGCCAGCCTAAACTGTACAGTGATACCCTGTCTCAAAAAGGCAGTTCAGGGCAAAACTGATACAGTGGTTAAAGAGAGCTCTACGGTCCGACAGCCTGGCTTTACATCCTGGCTCCATGTTTTCCTGCACATAAGATGTTGGGGAAGTTCCCTAACATCTTGATTTTCTTTTTTCTTTTGAGGCAGGGTCTTTCTATGTAGTTCAGGCTGGTGTTGAACACACTATGGAGCCCAGGCTGGCTTCAAACTCATGGTAACCCTCCTGTCTCAGCCTCCCGGGTGCTGGGATTATAAGCAAGTACCCTCACACCTAGCTTCCTTGATTTTCTTATCTATAATATGGAATCACAATAATACATTATCTTTAAGGTTTGCTCTGAGAAATGATCAATGCTAAATGTTCAACACAATATCTGGCACATACTAAACACTCCTTAAAGTTTAGCCATTATCGTTCAAGTTCTAAACACAGGCAGAGAGCACTTTGTGCTTCTTTATTCAGCATTCTGGGTCCTGGGAAGGTACATGACTATCATCCAATGTTACAGCTATAACAGCAAATGGCCAAAACTAGACCATAGAAGAGAAAGGGAGGAAGGCACACAGATGACATAGGTAATATGACCTGGATGGTGAAGGATAGAAGCAAAAACTGGGCATTCCAAGCAAAAAACAAACATGAGCAAAGGCTCAGAGCCATAGAAAGTGTGGCTTTGAAAAAAAGAAGGATACATTTAATGTTGATGAAAACACTGAGTAATGAAGATGGCAGAAGTGAGGAGGGAAGAAATGGGATAGGGAAGATAGAGTCAGTATAAAAACAGGCTTCAAGGCTATGCTAAAAATTTTGGGCTTTGACTGAAGAGAGTGAGGGGTTACTTAAGAAAGAGAGACATGATCAAAAAGAGATGATGAGCAGGGCAAGGTGGTGTGTGCCTGTAATCCTGGCACTCAGGAGGCTGAGGCAGGAGGATCTTTGTGAGTTCAAGACCAGCCTAGGCTACAAAGTGAGCTCAAGGCCAGCCTGAACTGCTTAGTGAGACCTTGTCTCAAAAAAGACCAAAAAAAAAAAAAAAAATTCAACTAAAAAAAAGATGATGAGCAGGGCAAGGTGGTGCATGCCTGTAATGCCAGCACTCTGAGAGGCTGAGGCAGGAGGAGCTAGTTTGAGTCCTGGCTGGGCCACTTAGAGACCTGGGGAGTCCATGTCTCTAAATAAATAAATAAATAAATGAAGATGATGATTATCTGGTGCAGGAGAGGCCTCCTGTGAACCACTGCAAACAGTACTGTATTAATTATCTCATTTATTCAGTGACTTTTCAGTACCTACCATGTGGCTGGCATTGACACCTGGAGAACAGTAAGGTGGGCAAATAACAACCACTCACAGTGCTCATCGTTTTAATAGGAATGACAGATACAAACCGAATAGTCATAAAATCAACACGATGACGATGTTCGTTCTATAGACAAAAATCAGGTAGCATTTACAGTGAGTAATGACTTGAGGGAAGGAGGATGTCAGGCACGATTTGACTTTTCATCTAAGGTATGAGGAGGAATTTAAAAAGACAAGGACAATAATCATGGTTCTATCTGTGCTCACCACTATACCCCCGTCTGGTGTAGGGAAGCAGAAGCAGAATTAGAAAAGGGTTTTTTCTGAGGAAAGCGCAGCACAAGCGTCAATTGTAATACGGTCTATGAGCATTGCCAGGGCTACTGTTGCCTCAGTTTCTCTGATTACCATCACTCTTCGGGTCTAAATTCAATATTACTCTCCTCTGAAACCTTTCGAAATCGCTCCATCTAAAATACTCACTCTTCCGATTGCTGTCCTATCTTTAATTACCGTGTACATTTACTTGTCACTCACTGATTCCTCCCAGTAGACTGTTAGCTCCACGAAGGCAGAAGCCTTGCCCGTCTCGCTCAGTTTGTATCTCCAGTGCCCAGGTCTGTGCCTTGCACGTAGGAGGCGCTCAACAACTATTTGCTAAATGAATGAATGAACCCGAGGAAACCGTAGCCCCGGGCGTGGGAGGTGGGGCTCCGAGGCTTCATTCTTTGGCTCGCGCCTAGGGTGGCCCAGCTGCGAGGGGAGCGGCTCACCGCCCCTGCCTTACGAGGCAGCGTAAGCCGCGGCCCCGCCGTGCACACCGGGGCGGTGGGCGTGCTAAGGCCGCCCGAGGCACGGCCGCGGCTCTTCCCCAGCCTGAGGCCCCCGCATCCGGCAAGGATCAGCCACTCACTCACCTCGGCAGCCTCACCACTAGCGCCGTTCCGCCTCCGCCGCCACCGCCGTTCCCGGTGACAGCTCCCGGAGCTCCCGCACTTCCGGGGTCAAACGGCGATTCCGCAGGCGCACACCGGAAACCCCGGCCCAGCCCTGCCCCCAGAGCCAACTGCCGCCCACAGGCTGGCCGTGACCACACCCTCACGCCTGAGGCCCCGCCCCCACGATCGGTCTTTGCTCTGTGGCACACCCCCCGGCCCCGCCCATGTCGGGTCAAGGGATTCCGTCTCTAGGAAAATCCGAAAATAATTCCCAGGAGGGCTTTTCAGAATCCTAGGCATCAGTCATTATTCTACAAATTTAATCCAGAAATTTTAAGAAGTGGAAAGTATAACATGATCTTAGCAAACGATTGCGTACAGACAAATGAAGGCAGACAAATGAGTACAGACTGTGATTTCATTCATAAGGCGGTGGAGTTATGATGGTGGTTACCGCTCTGGCTGGTGAACTGGGAGGACACACCAATGAGGCAGGGGATGTCCTTTCTCTTCGGTGGCTGTAGAGATAGGTTCACTTAGGGAAATTCATAAAAACGTACACTGAAGATTTGCGCACTTTTCTGTGTGTATGTAATACAAAATTTGTAGCCCTGCCTTTAATCAGTTAGTGTAACTATCTGGGGGATGCAATTTTTCCATAGATCATCTCAGGTGGTGCAGGGTTAATGGGTCCCAAGCCTGTCTTTGGATCAGAATTATCGCCCAAAGCTACTTAAGAATACTCATCCGGGGGTGGGTGTCACTCTGGTTGAGCGCATTTCTAACGTGCAAAGGCCCTTGGTTCCCAGCACTGGAAAAAAAAAGAAAAGCAGGAAAGGAGGAAGGAGGGAGGGAGGGAGGACGGATAAAAAGAAAGTACTAATGCCTGGCTTTATCTCAGTGCCCGACACACAGTAAACTTTCAAAAACAACCACTTCGTTATCCTTGAGGTGTTTGGACGCTCATAACAGAGCACCCAGCCCGGCCTTGGGGAGCGTAAAGTATTGTATTACCCAGCACCCTCCTACTGCCGGGCCCTGCTATCTGCCCTCAAGCAACAGGAAGTGCTTAGTCTGGTGCCTGTCTTCAAGAGCTTATGATGTAGGGGCGCAGGGGATTTAGCTCAGCGGCACAGCTCCAGCCCAGCAAGTGCAAGGTCGTGAGCTCGATCCCCAGTACCGGAAACACGCCACCTCTCCCGAAAGAGCTGATGATGTAGGGGCACAAGAAAACCAACAGCTATGAGGCAATGTGATAAATGCAAGGTGCTAAGAAAGTGGGGGAGATGGGTTCTAAATTAGAAATGGAAGGAGAGGGCCTCACTAATTACTTATATATTGCTGTGTAGCAATTGCTACAGACTTTGCAGCTCAGCACAGTGGTGGTGAACGTATGGCACACAGGTTATTTGTTTTTTTTTTTTTTTTTAAGACAAAAGATGTTAATGTATGAGTTGTTTTTTCCAAACAGAACCCTCAGTATTCAGATTTAATTGCAGTGTTGGCCCTTTCTGATAAATAAGTGGGCTTTGGGTGGCAGTTTGGGTGCTCATCTCTAAAAGGTTCACAATCACTGCCTTAGCACACTATACACTTGCTCCCACTGCCTGTGGGTCAGGAATCTGAGCATGGCTCCTCTGCATCTAGATCTCTCCCAGGGCTACAACCAAGGTAGCAGCCGGGGCTGGAGTCTCATCTGAGGGCTCATCTTTAAAAAGAACAAGAACAAAGCAAAATACCTGCTTCCAAGTTCGCATGGCTCAGACTAGCAATATGGTTTAGTGGTAAACTGTCTGCTTAGCATGCATGAGGCCCTGAGTTCTGTTCCTAGCGTTCCAAAACAAACATCAAGTTCACAAATGTGTGCGCTAAGTTGAATGTCTTTATGGTTGTTGGACTGAGAGCCTCTGTTCCTTGATCTTTGTCAGAAGCTGCTCTCAGTTCCTCACCACACAGACTTTTCCATCGTGGTGGCTTGCTTTGTCATGCAAGCTGAGAAGATGATAAGGAGTGTCTGCTAGGAAGACAGAAGTCACAATCTTACATAATCATGAAAATAATGTCACCTTTGTCATGTTCTTTTGGTTAGAGGCAAGCCACGAGTCACCTAGCATGGTGGTACACACCTGTAATCTTAGTGCTCTGGAAGGCTGGGGCAGGAGGATCACAATTTGAAGCTCAACCTGAGCAACTTAGCAACTTAGTGAGATCCTGTTTCAGAATTTTAAAAAATTTAGAAAGGGCTATAGATGTAGCTCTGAGCGAAGACCAAAGTTCGATTCCCAGTGGGGAAAGCAGCAAGTGATAGGTTATCCCCAGGGGATTACACAAAGGCATAAATACCAGGAAGTGGGGTTTGTAGAGGCCATTTTAAAACCTACCTGCCACTTAGGGGACGCCCAAATACCCAGGTCTGCAGCAGAGGAGGAAATGCAGAGAGATAAGAGAAACTGTGATAGTAAGGATCGTGTTTGTCATACCCTTGCTTCATCCCAAGCAATGGATGCAGCATTTCACATGTATTATTTCTTTGACTCTTATAAAAGAATTTTAAGAGGTAGAAACCTATTAGCAGAGTCACAAAGCTAGTAAGTGAGTAGAGCAGGGGTGTGATCCAGATCTGTGTGACTCCAAGCCAGTCCTCATAACCCCCCTACCAGGAACCTTCCCAAGCTCCATAGGGCAAGTCTGGGGACTCTGGCCAAGTGCCACAAGCTAGGACAGTGTATATGCTTCCCTTTATTGTTGTCGTTGTTATTGGTTTTTGCAATACTAGGAATTGAACCTAGTGAGAGCTAAGCTACATCCCCAGCCCTTTTTTATATTTTTTATTTTGAGCAGGGTCTCATAAATTACTGAGGCTGGGCTTGAACTTGTGATCTTCTGCTCAGCCTCACATGAAGCTGGATTACAGGCCTGTGCCACCCAGCCTGGCTATTGCTGTCAGTTTTTTAGACAATCCGATCTTTTACTGACATGGAAGAGACAGAAAAAAATACCCACCAGAAGGGGCAGAAAAAAGTGCCAGAAACTGTTTTGTTTTTCTCTCTAATACACATTGGACACACAGGAAATACAATCTGTATCTTGGTGATTAGTTGGAAAGAAATCATATGTAGCTGCCTCTGGTACACGGAAAACTTAGAATAGAACTTCTGGGGAAAATGTATGCATATTTCGATTTTTTTCATATGGATACAAAGATATTCATATCACAGAGATTTTGGAGCTACATAACATGATTATACAAAGATAAAAATTATCCAATAAAAAATCCAATTTCTCCAAACAGGAGATCCTTTAAAAAGAATCATTACTTTTCACCACATCATTAGAAGGCTTGAATTAGGTAATACAGATAATACCAGGCACATACTTGATGCTAAAGAAATTTTAGTGGAACCAGGTTTGGTGGCGCATGTCTGTAATTCCAGCATTCGGGAGGCTGACACAGGAGGATCTCTGTGAGTTTGAGGCCAGCCTAGGCTAAATATCCTGAACTACATAGCAAGACCCTGTCTGAAAGAAAGAAAGAAAGAAAGAAAGAAAGAAAGAAAGAAAGAAAGAATTTTAGTGGAAAGGAAGGAAGGAGGAGAGGAAGAAATAAAGGAGAGAGGGAGTGAGGAGAGAGGAAAGAGGGAAGGAAAAAGGGAAAGAGAAGGGAGGAAGGAGACTCCCTATTAGTTGGAGTGTTAGCCTTTATATTTCTTTCATCTTTCTTCTTTGGCCGAAGAGCTTAAGAAGGAATGTAAATGTCTAAAGGGGACATTCCTATGTGAGCTAACATGTGTCCAACTGAAATTAAATTAAAAAGTCAACAGGAGAAGCCTCAAACCATGTAAAGTTACACACAAATAGAAAGGAATTTCTTGGCCTGTATTTTCCCCCACATGAAAATAACAACAACAACAACTAACTTACTTTAAGAACAAATATTTGGGTTGGCAAAGGAGGGGAGTGTTCACGATGTTTATGACCAACCAAGCCTAGGGTGACTTGGGAGAAAACTGTCAGGAGTTAGAGCTAGAAAATCAGCATAGGAATGAATATGTTGGCCTGAGTCCTGTCTGGCTCAGACACTCTGAGTCACTTCAGATGAATCAGTGTTGCTTTCTTTGTGCTTCAGTCCTTTAGCAAGTTAATGTTCACGGGTTAGCCTCCACCCTCTTTTTTTTTTTTTTTTGCTTTAAAAGGATGAATTTTAATGAAGTTAGCTCTTGTACGGCCCATCCACTGTTCATGTTCTCTCCCCTCCAATAGCAGCTTGACTACTTTTCAGGGGACCATCCCTCCTACTTACAGTTTAGATTTGGAATGCCATCAGCAGGCTCATGTGTTAAATAGCCTGTGGCACTATTAGAAGATGGTGGAAATTTTAAGAGGTAGAGAGGAGTAGGAGGTTTTAGGTTATTGGGAGTATCTTCTTCCTCTTTTAATTGCTGGCCATGAAACGAGCAGTTTGCTTTGCCACATACTTCTGCCATGCATGATATGCTACTACAGCCCCAAAGCTATGGGCCCAATCAGTCATGGACTGAAATCTCCAAAAGTATGCCCAGAGTCACCCAGCAGCTGGGAGTAGGGGACAGGGGAACACTGGGGAGGCTGAAGCAGGAGGATCATCATGAGGTTGAGGCCAGCCTCGGCTACATAAGGAGTTCAAAGCCACCTTGGACTACATAGTGAGACCCTATCTCAAAACAAAAACAAAACAAAAATTAAAAACCACAAATTTTTTTTTCAGAAAGATATTTTAGAAAGATAATGCCAATTGCCATGGATGGTCGCAAAAATAGAGCTGGGCCCACATTGCAGTTATCTATTTTTGCATAACTACCCTAAAATTCAGTATCTTACAAAGATTTATATTATTATTACTGTTATTATTATTATTACCATTGCCATTATTATTATCATCACCATTACTATTTTGTGGTGCTGGGGATTTAATCCAAAGTTTTACACATGCTGGGTAAGCAATCTACCACTGAGCTTCATCCTCTGCCCTTTCTTTTTTTTTTTTTTTTGTCTTTTAGAGACAGCGTCTTGCTATGCAGTTCAGGCTGGCCTTGAGCTTACCTTGTAGCCCAGGCTGGCCTCGAACTCACAACGATCCTCTGCCTTAGCCGCCTGAGTGCTGGGATTACAGGCGTGTGCCACCATACCCAGCTCATCCTCTGCCCTTTCTAAAATTTTGTTTTGAGACAGGATCCCTTTTTTTTAAGACAGGGTTTCACTATGTAGTCCGGGCTGGCCTTAAACTCACTATGTAGCCCAAGCTATCCTCAAACTCACGGCAATCCTTCTATCTCAGGCTCCTGAGTGCTGGGATTACAAGTGTGTACCACCATGCCCAGCTTGAGATAGGATTTTTCTGGTCTTGTCCAGGCTGGCCTCAAGGTGGTAGTCCATCTGCCTCAGCCTCCATAGTAACTGGGATTATAGGGGTGCATTACCATGCCTGGCTAAGATTTAATTATTTTTCACAGTTCTGTGAGTTGCCTGGACTGCTCCAGTGATATTAGATATGGTTATTATTTAGTTACATTAACTGAGTGCTGAGGAATGCTGGCACATCTAAGACATCTTCATGCCTGTACCTGACATCTCAGTACCAGTGACTAGAACATCTGGCAGCTCAGTACATCTCTCTCATTGTAGGAGTTTCTTGTCATTCAGTAGTCTAGTCCAGTGACCCCCAAGCAGGGCTGATTTTCTCCCACAGATTTTCTTCCACAGGACACATGGCAATGTCTGAAGACATTTTTCATTGTCATAACTGAAGCATCTGGTAGGTAGAGGCTAAGGATGCTGTTATGCATCATATATTGCACAGGACAGCCACTACCACAAAGAATCATCTGGCTAGTCATCTGACCCCTAATCTCAGTGGGGCCAAGACTGAAGACTTTTGGTCAAGCATGAGCTTTTGCATGGCGACTTGGACCCTAAGAAGGTAATAGTGGAAGCTGCCAGATTTCTTAAGGCGGAGGCTCTGGAACTTACACAACATCACTTTTTCCACGTTCTATTGGTCAAAGTGTCAAAGTCAGCTCTGATTCAAGAAGAAAGGAATTAGCCCACCTCACTCATCGTGTACAACCACCAATATACTTTCTATCTCTATAGATTTTTTTTTTTGCCATGTTTACAGAAAACCTACCAAAGCCAGGGAGACTGAATGAGAGAGATTCATGTTAGAGGCGATAGTGTTTGGAGAAAGAAATGACCTCATAAGAAAATGAAATAATGGCAGTTGCAATCTCTTTACAAAGTGTTACATAAATATACTAGTTTCATAATCTGCACTGTCCCCAGCCAGCGACTGCTGTCCCCAGCAGTTTTCCATTAAGCCAGGCTTTCTTTCAATAGGCCTCTGCTCAGTCTGCTCGATCCCCTGTCCTCTGTGAATTCATCAAAGCTTCTGCTGACTCCGGAAGAATCCAGAGAATGATCACTGCAGTGAAAGTCTCAGATCATCCCCCAGGGCCTCTAATAACAAAACATCTGCTTGTCATTCTCCCTTACCCCTCTGGGCTTTAGGAAGACATTAAATGATAATGGTAAACAACTTAAAAACCAGGCCTTCTGGCTTCTAAGAAGGAAGGTTTAATTTGAAGGCAGCTGATTATCCACTCATTATAATTTACAAATAGTGGTTTTCTTATCTCTCTCCCATCACTGGTCTGTGAACAATAGTCAAAAAATTTTTTTAAAAAAAGGTCTAAGTTAACACATTTTAAAAATCAGAGGTCAGAGGATCACTGAGAAGAATCTTATCAAACATGTAATCCAAACCTCTCATTTTATTTATTTATTTATTTATTTTTTGAGACAGGGTCTAGCTGTGAAGTCCAGGCTGGCCTTGAACTCACTATGTAGCTCAGGCTGGTCTCAAACTCACAGCAGCCTCAGCCTCCTGAGTGCTGAGATTATAGGCATGTGCTACCAATTTCAACCAAACCTCTCATTTCACAGATGGGAAACTGAGCCTTAGAGAGATGGGCCTTGCCCAGTTACCCAGCAGCTGGGAGTGGGGGGCAGGGGATGGATGGCGGAATAGGTACTGGAACCAAAGTCTCCATGCTGGCTGTAGCCTAAGGCCCCACCTAGGGAGATGAAAGCATAGCCTAGCCCTGTCTGCCCTGGGCAGCCTGGAGACTCCGTACTAAGACCACCCATCAAAGTGGCAATTGGTACACTTAGTGTCTCCATAATCATCAGTGTGGGATGACAGCCACAGAACCAGGTGGAAGCAATTCATCAAGGGCTGGAACATGGTTTAAATTGCAGAGGGGACTGGAGGAGGGAGAGTGTTGCTTTAGGTCAAAATTAACATTTTTTTATTTGTTAACATCTTATTTTTTTCACATAGGATCTGAAAGCAAGAACTTTCAGGACATCTTCAGCTCCCCTGATGATAGGAAATGTGGATACTTGATATTTATAATCATTAAACCATGGAATTTCAATCCAGTGGAGTACTGCCAGCCAGCTCTTTAGCTTTCCTTGGGAGGGTATGAAAAGAAGTTTCTGGAAGGTATGTCTTGACCATTATGAAAAGAAGAGAGAACTGGGAGTGTAGCTTAGTGGTATAGCACTTGCTTAGTATGCACAAGGCCCGGGTTCAATTCCCAGTGCCTCAAAAGAAGTGTGGCGGGGGCAGTGTTACTTTCTCTTCTTCCTGGTGATTACTCTCCGACCCACACAATCCCCAGAGAATCCAAAATGCAGAAATATGATCCTCTAATTGCTTAATTCAGGGGATTAGCAGTTGCTGTTTCTTATGCTTTACACACTCCCTTGATGTCCTTGTTCTAGAGCCTTGAAAGTTCAAGATAAATGTACCAGCAGGTTTGTTGGTCTATTGAGAGCTACTGTCTGCTTCCAAGGTGGTACTATATATTCTGGAAGATGGAACGCTATGTCCTCACCTAGCAGAAGGCAGAAAGAAGGGCAGAGGGTCAAAAGTCTCTCTATCATGCCCCCTTTTAGGGGCACCTAATCCCACTCATGAGGGCACCCCTCACCTCTTAATATGATCACATTGGCAGTATCTAAATTTTACAGAGCACACATCAAATGATCACATGCCCTGTGGTTTTTAATAGGAAACTCCTTATGAGTCAGGAATCCTAAACCTGGGTTCATGAAGGGGATCCCAGGATCTGTGCATGCCTAGAATTGTTTGCAGATGTGTTGGGGAGCACATTTCAGTAGAGAGCTGTAAGACTTTCATCCAGTTCTCAAAGCAGCACCCCCTAGATGCCAACATCACTCATAGCAGTACTCAGCCAAAACTCTTCCCTTCTAGCTAGAGAAGACATTAAGGCCCAAGAATTTCTGGTGACAGAAACATGGTATGATGGTGGATTGATTGTGTCAACTTGAATATGAGAAGCTCAACTAAATTGTCTCAGCAATTCCACATGCTAGGGCTTGTCATCTGGATGATATAAAGGAGAAATTAAGGATAGATCTGTTTCTGTTTCTTCAGAGGAGCTCCAGTCTTTGCCTTCATCTTGGATGTCACCTCCTGGCTTCCACTGCAGACTCTTCAGCTTCCAGTGTATACACTTCAGCTTTCATCACAGACCCGTCAGTCTCCTGATATAGAGTCACACTGGACATTGCAGTGAGCTTCAGACCTTTGAATGAATCCTTAGGTCTCCAGTGTGCAGAGAGACCCTTTGTGCTCTTCCTCATCCAACTCTGTGGGTGGACATGTGGTAAGCCAATCTTGTAAATTCTTATATATTTATATATCATGTATTATATCTATTTCTCTAGTAAACACTGATTTTTTTGTTTGTTTGTTTGTTTTCCGGTACCAGGAATCGAATGCATGACCTTGCGCTTGCCAGGCATGCACTTTGCTGCTGAGCTAAATCCCCAGCCCCTAAACACTGATTAATACAGATTTTGGGAGTGGGGTTGCTGGGTGACTATATTTGACCATGTGGTTCAGGAGACTGGATCTGGCTTTTTTTTTCTTTTTGAGACAAGGTCTTGCTATGCAGTTTAGGTTAGTCTTGAGCTCACTTTGTAGCCCAGGCTGCTCTCAAACTCACAATGATCCTCCTGCTTCAGCCTCCAGAGTGCTGGGATTACAGGCACACACCGCCACGCCTGGCTGAAACTGGCTTGTGAGGAAAGTTTGGAAAGATTCAGAGATTCCAGCTGAAAGAGAAGCTTTGGAAAGCCTTAGGCTTTACCTGATGGGAGAGTCTAGTCAAAGCTCAGAAGACCATAAAGGTGATAGAAGTGTTTCCAGTACAGACCAAACTCAGAAGGTTTCTGCTGGAAAGAAGGACTGCATTGTCTGTTGGACTCCATATGATATATGCTATGCCTTGGCAGAAAGTTTGTCTGCATTTTGCTCATGTCCAGAGACTTTGCCCGAGACTGAGATTAAGGGTGGTGGACTAATTAATCTTGCAGAAGAAATTTCAAGGAAGTCTAATGTTGAGGAGGTGGTGTAGCTACTGTTGGGGCTTTTAGCCAGATTTATGTTGAGAACCAAGAGCAAAGAGCCCAGAAGAATGATTTAAAACATTGTGAGTTTGTCTAGAAAAGAAGTTCCAGTAAAGTGGTGGCCTGCAAAGATGAAACAGAGGAGAAATTGGTCACTGAAAAGACTAGCAAGGAAAAGCCAAGTATTTCAGATGAAGACAACAGAAAAAATGGCCTGAGGACATCACAAGAACCAGCATGGCTGAGGATCTGGTTCAGTGGTACAGTTCTTGCCTTGTATGCACAAGGCCTTGGGTTTGATCCCCAGAACCACACACACACACACACACACACACACACACACACACACACACACAGAACCAGCGGGACTCCAGCCTTTGCAGCCCCAGAGTTGCAAAAGTGAAAGACTTTGCTCTCAGACGAGTGCTCCAGAATGCCATGTTCCAGAATGGCAAAGGCCTAGAGCATTTGTTCCTTGGGATTGGGCTCAGAATGCTCAGCAGTGCAAGCACTGGACCCCTATGGCCCAAAGAGAAGGAAACCTGGCTACTGCTCTTGCTGGTGGCAGACTTTGGCATCATCCACGTGGTGCTAGTTTTCAGTGCATGCAAAATGCAAGAGTTGTAGGATCAGGAAGGGTTCTACCCAGATTTCAGAAGAAGGCCCAGGAACCAGGCAGTGTGCCCCTGAGAGGACAGTGTATGAAGCTGTGAAGAAGCCAAAGGTGCATTAGAGATCCCAAAAGTTTGGAGAATCCAGGGATACAGATTTTCTGAGGAAAACTGCAAGGAGGGAGCAGAGCCAGTTCAAGAGAGAAACTGTGGGAGCTACCACCACCAGCAGTGCTGTAGGGGTAGAGCCACTCAAGCCCTTTGGAGCTAACATCTTGCCATAGATTGCCTTGGATGCTGCACATGGTACTACAGGACTTAATATTTGCCCTGCTGGATTTTGGACTTGCTTCTTCCCTTTCCTCTTTGTATCCCCCTATTTGTACCCTTTGGTATGGTAATGTTTATCTTTGCCATTGTACATTGGAAGTGTTTAACTTTCTTTTCATTCATACAGGGGCTTGAAGCTAAGTTTGCCTTAAATCTGGGAGGAGACTTGGGACTTGGACTTTTCTGCAATGTTAGGACTTTGGCAACTCTGAGAGATGGGCTAAATGCCTTTTGCATAAAGGAATGTACATGAGTCTTTAGGGGGCCAGGGTGGAATGTTATGGTTTGTGTCTAGATGTCCTCCCAAAGCTTCATGTGGCCATTGGTGGGGCTTTTTCAGAGATGGCTGAATATAGAGTGTGTGATGCTTGGATTAAGGGGGTATGATTTCTAAATCAGTCCACTGACTGGTTTAGCACCACCTTAATCCTGGTAGCCTAGAGAGAGTATAAAAGGGGTAGGAAAAATCTGCTAAGGTCCCTTGCTTGCATTGCTACCTTCTGCCCACTATGAACTCTTTTTCCTCTATGATGCTTGTCTGCCATGCCACCCTGCCTGGGAGCCAGGTGACAATGGACTGAAACCTCTAGAAATTGTAAGCCAAATTGGGGCTGGAGATATAGCTCAGCAGCACAGTGCCTGTCTGGCAAGCACAAGGTTCTCAGTTTGACTTCCAATACCAAAAAAAGGAAAAGAAACTGTAAGCCAAATAAACCTGTTCTCCTTCAACTTTGGGCATCAGGTATTTTGTCTCAGCAATGAGAAAAGTAACTAAGACACATGGTTTAGCCAAGCATCATGATACATACCTATAATCCAAACACTCAGGAGGTTGAGGCAGGAGAATTGTCAGAAGTTCAAGGATAACCTGTGCTACATAGTGAGTTGAGGCCAGCCTGAATTACATAGTGAGATGCTACAAACAACAATAGCTTAATGTGATGTGTAAGACAGGTAGTAGCAAGAGAAAAATGGCTAATGCATGGCATCAGAGAGCAATACATTTTCAGCTGCAGTTGACTGAGGGTATCAGGGGAAGCTTCTTGGAATTGGTGCCAATTACCTGGGTTGTAATGCACTGTGAAGGTTTGAAAGGTTGGAAATGATGTGGGGCAGGAGACAAAGGACCAAATTTCCTTCTGGCAATCCTGATGTCTTCATCAATTCCAATGTCCAAAAGGGAGGGACTGTTCAAACTGTCTAGTATTTGGAGTCATGTTCATCTGGACAGACCAGCTTGGCTTAGAGTTTCATTTTTCCTTCTCCTTTTAGAAGAAAAAAAAAAAATGGGCTGGTTTGTGATGCCAATGATTGCCAGTGGCCCTTTGTCCCTTCTGTTGCATTATTCATCCAGCAAGATGAATTATTAATTTCCAATTTCATACAGTGAATACCACGCAAACAGGTCAAAATGAAGCTGAAACACTGGGCAAGGAGCCATAGACCTCCCCAGGTCTCTTGGAGCACAGGCCACTGGGGCCAGCCAAGAAATTATGCAGGAATCCACAATGGGCTCACCCTGGATTGCATTTCACTATGGATGAAGCTAGCAAAAAATTAAGGTGCTCCTCAAGTGGCTGGACTCCATTACCCTCCAGTTCTCTGGCCTCTTGCTTCCCTGGACCTTAGCTGGAGCACCTTTAGTTGGCTCTGGCACCGGACTGCATCACACATTCCGAGGGGGTTTATGTGCCATTCAGTGCATTGATTTGTATTTGAATTTGAGCTTTGACTCCATGTGATTCTGAATTAGTTGGGCTAGGTTTCTTAACCTCAGTTCTATTAACATTTTGGCCTGGTTCATTCTTTTTGTAAGGGACCTTTGTGCACATCTTATAGGATATTGAGTCACATTTCTGGTTTCTACTCATTACATGTTGGTAGCACAGCCCCTCTCCCAACTCCCTGCCCTATTTATGACAACCAAAAAAACCTCTAGACACTAATTGTTTTTATTTGAGGACCAGTAGGTAAGTGCTTTTACTTCCTTAAGTCTTTTTCCCCCCTCTAGTCTATTAAATCAGAGTAATTGTTACCAGGGTGAGCAGGGTGAGATGACAATCAAATTAGATTACAAATAAGCCCCAGCTTATTAGGAGTCATTCTATGTGGCCTGGGGTTTTTTGTTTGATTTTGACTTTCTTTATTTTTTTATTTTTTTTAGTGTTTTGAGACAAAGTCTTGCTGTTTAGTCCCATACTGGCCTTGAATTCACTATGTAGCCCAGACTGGCCTTAAATGTGCAATCTTCCTGCCTTAGCCTTCTGAGTACTGGGATTACAGACGTGTACCACCGTACCCAGTATTACTCTAGGACTTTCATATGACACAGATGGTTTTCTTTTATGGTTAAATTCAGATCTTGCTTAGGATTGGATTCAGTTTTAGATAACAGACCATCCACTTTAAATTGGTTTGAACAAGTCGAGCGTGGTGGCGCACCCCTGTAATCCCAGTACTTGGGAGGCTGACGCAGGAGGATCATTGCCAGTTTGAGACCAGCCTGGGTTACAAAGTGAGCTCAAGGCCAGCCTGAACTGCACAGCGAGACCTTGTCTCAAAAAGACAAAAGAAAAAAAAAAATTGGTTTGAACAGTGAAGGGGAGTGCTTGGTTCACGTAACTGAAGGTTCAGAAATAGTAGGTTGAGCTTCAGGTTTGGGAGATGCAGAAACTCACTCATATCTGCAGGGACAAGTTCTGTCTCTTTTATCTGCCACAGACAGTGAGGGGTACAACTAGTTTGCTTTGGGATCCTAGCATGATTTCCAGCAGTAAATTGTACTGTGGGTTTCCTTCTTCCCTCCAGTGGTAGGAGGAACATATCTGTTCCAGTATTCTAAGTGAGATTCTAAGAGTCATATTGGTCAGGCCGCTTAGGTCAAACACCTACTCTACAAATAGTATCTACCTTCAGTGGAATGGATGTTCTGGTTGGTTAGTCCCATCCCTGGAACTTGATGTGGAGTTGCAGTCCTGTAAATATATGGCCATGTGGATACTTAAATGAATATTTAAGTGTGGGTAGGACCCAGTGACCATTTCTGAACCAATCTTTGTAGTTGCAGATTCGTTAGACCTGGGACATGACCAAACTTTGGAGTTGGAAGTATGAGGAGATGGGGAGATCAGCTTCACCCAACCATGAGGACTAGCAGTGAGGAAAAGTTAGTTTTTTAATACCAAAATAGGCATGCTGCTGCCAGGAAAAGAGACATGAGTACTAGGCAGGCAAGAATAAAAGGTGTCTGTTGCATGGGGTCACAAGAGGGCCATGGGGGAATGTTAGTACATCTAAAGAGTAGGTTAGATATTTCTTGTGTACTGCTTTGATTCTCTTGGGCTCACCTTTATTCCATCCCGTGTTAGATGCTCTCAGTTACAATTCAGCAGCACTTTGCCTCTCATTTTATGCCATGAGGATGTGGGGAACCTTCCAGGGGCAATACTTATCCATGCATAACTGAGAAGTATAGGATATTAATTAATGTCTTATGAAGCAACCCTGGACCAATAGGAGAGGGAGCTGATGGATAAATGCTTTGTTCTTTAGTCCTTGGAGTTACTGTTTCCAAGATGCATTTCCTAAGGTGTCTCTAAAGGTTTCTGGATATTAAGCTAGTAGTTACCTATATCAGGGACACTCATGGCCCTATCTTTATCCAAGCTCCTATTCCTTGCCTCTCTTCTACTTCTGTTCCCTGGAGCCACTTTCTAAATAAGTTCTTCGCACAAAATCCTTTGTCTGAGACTGCACTTTTGGGGGAACATAGTTTAAGTCAGTGACTTAGCTAGTCTGAGATTTAGATTTATCTTTATGCTTTTTAGGCAACATGTAAAAAATAAATAAGCTTTTTGGAGGCTGGTGCTAGAATGCTTGCCTCATATATGCAAGACCCTGAGTTTGATTCCTAACACTGACAAAAACAAAAAAGAAAAAAAAAATAAGTCAGTTCTGTGTCTTTTCATTGGCCTCCTGCCTGCCAGCAGGTTGCACTCAGAGGATACTGCACCTAGGGCCTGAATGTCAAGATTCTGGAATCGTAGTAAGGCCCAGGCCTTTCCTGGCAGGAGGCGGCAGCCTGCTAGCTGCTGTGCCTGAGGTTGACAGGCATGTGGCAGAAGTGTCCCAAGATGAACCAATGCCCAGAGAAGCTGTCAGGGGTGGACTGCAGGCCTTAAGGACTTTATTGAGATGTCACCAGCCAAACGAGAAAGGCTTCTTTCCCTCTAGCTGAGATCCTGTGATTTTTGATCAAGGTATGGGGACACCAATACATTCCTGGTACCACTTGGACATCAAGTGCTTGCATAGAGTGGGATGCCAGTGACAAGGTAGAGAGCAGCCTTTGCACAGATAGTGACAGGCCGGAGAATGAGTTGTCATCCTGTCTCTAGCGGCTGAGCCTTTCCTTCTTTGATCAAACATGTTATAATACACCACTGTTTTCCTGCTCTGCTGGGGCTTTTGCTCTCCTGACACTCACTAATGATCCCTAACAATGTCTGGATGAATGCCTCCTTAATTCTCTGGCCCTTGCCCAGCCACCTACTATGCCCCTGTACTTGGTAGGACCCTTGGCCACCTGCCCTGTACTCAAAATTTGCTTGTTTCTTGTTGAGGGCCAAATACTTCGTGCTTTTTTTGCCTTTGCTGTGAACTGTATCCTGAACCCTTTTGCATTTTTAATTTTGAGACAGGGTCTCACTAAGTTGCTAAATTACTCAGGTTGGGCTCGAACTTGTGATCCTATTGTTCCAGTCACCCGGAGTGCTAGAATTAGAGCATGTGCCACCACATCTGGCTGCTTCTTGCCTTTAGACAATTCTTTACTCCCTAACGGAAAACCACAGCAGTGCATTCAAGGCTTGAGGCCACCTCAGTTTACATGTATCCAGCAGTGTCTCAATTTATGATCAGGCTTACCAAGGGGAGTCAGGAGCAGGGCTGAATGATTAGCCCCAGATTGATACTTTTCAGTGATGACTTCCCATGGCAGTTAAAAGGCTGTGTGGGACAATCAAGCCTCTCCAACCTTATCTTGTCTTGTCTGAAAACTATCCATCACTGAGCTAGTTGTAGCTTCACAACCAGCCCCTCCTCTTTCCAGCTCCAAATGCTATATCCAGCTGGTCCCTCTGCACAGGAGGCTTCCCCATTCCTGTTCCTTTACCTGGCATGCTTTGAATCATCTTTCAGGTCCCAGCTAAGTGCCACTTCCTCCAAGAAACCTTCCTTATCTTCGCAAACTGAGTAAGGTTCCTCCTATAATTTCCCAAGTTACCCAAAATAAATCTTAGCACATTGCCTTATACTCATTGGTTTATGTGTTTGTCCCCACACAGCAGGTGATAAGTTCCTAGATATTAAAGAACCATTTCTAGCTCAGCCATCCAGCCCTCAGAGCCAAGCCAAAGAGAAGGTGTTCAGTAAGTATTTACTGAATAAATACTAAGACGCTCAGGGGCTGGGGTATAATGCTGTGGTAGAGTGCTTGCCTAACATGTGTGAGGCCATAGGTTTCATTATTGGCCCTGCCAGAAATTTGTTTTAAAAGAAAAAAAAATTAGAAGTCTTCAAAGTAGTTAAGTTAAGGCCAACTGTTATATTGTATTTAGGAACTTAGTGAGACCCTGTCTCAAAATTAAAAATACAATACAGTATAACAGACATGCCTATAATATTAGGCATGGAAGCTAAGGTAAGATGATCCCAAGCTTGAGTCCAGCCTTGGAAACTTAGGAGCTTAGAAAGACCCTGTCTAAAAATGAAAAATTGGGCTTCTGGGAAGATGGTGGAGAGGTGAACAGCACAGAAATAGCCTCTTTGCGATTTAGTGTCCAGACACTGGAATACAGCAATATGAGGAAGAGAAGAAGGAGAGCAGTGGGTCCCTGGAACCCAGCAAGGATCTGAATTGAGAATTGAAGCCCACAGGGAGAACAAAGTATTGTAGTCAGGGTTTGCAAGGGAATAATATAAGACACATAGTTTATAAGATTATTTATAAAAGTCACCCAAACAGTCATATACAAAGAGAGTGCAGAAAATCTGTCCACACTCTAAAGATCCAAAGATCCAGCTGAAGGCCTGGATCCCATGGTAATGCCCTGCATGAGTCCAGCTGAAGACCTAGAGCCCATCACAATGCCCCCCATGAGTCCAGTTGGAAGCTAAGAGCCCATGACAATGTCTCACGAAGGCCTGTTTCACAGGTCTGTGCTGGGAAGGCCCAAAGGTCAGTGGTGGAAGCTAGAAAGTCTCTGCCAACGGGATGAAGCATCTGTGCCAGCAGGCTGAGGGATCTGCACTGGAGCCAGGAAAGTACCATAGCCATCCTCAGCAACAATGTGGTCCTGAGCTCCTCCTCTGATGAGAACAGCCAAATCTGTATCACACTAGGAAAGCTAGTGTGATAAGCTTCTCCAGGAGATTGAACAGTGCACCATATTCCCCTCTGGAGCCAGGAAGCGATAAGCAAAGTAAGGACCAGAGCTCTGCCAAAGTGAACCATAGCCATTCTCAGTGACAACAAGGTCCTGAGCTCCTCTGACAATGAGAACAGCCGAGTTCATCAGGAAAGCCAGCATGACCAGCTCCTCCAGGAAAACCAACAGTTCCCTACTGCTTCCTAACAGCACCTCCACTGCTTTCTCTCCAGTTCTGCCTCTTATGCTGCTGGCATAATAGCCACCAGTTGTCAATCCACCACACAAAGAGAGTGGCAAGTGGCACTTTCTCCCTGAACTATGACTCACTGCTTGAGTCGGGGGGCTCAAATCTGCAGACACATGGTGACTACTGGTGACCCCAGAGGCTTCTATGGAGGAATACAGCAGTGGAATGGAGCAGTGGATGCAGTGGGCTGCAGTGGCTGGTGAGTTATTTGGGTTCAGATGCCCTCCAGGTGAGGCATCTTGCAGAAGGGCTAACTGAGCTTAGAACTCAGAGCACCTCCAGGCTGTCTCTATCTAGCAGCTCCCCATGTCAGGATGAGGTAGAACTGAGTTCAAGTCAGAAGGAGGTCAAGGAGTCGAATTTAAACTGGCAGGAGGCACACAGAGTGTTGCAGGCTGAACACCGTGGGTTCTGGCATCAAAGCCAGAAACCAGCCTGAACTTCAGTGGAATTAAAGGGGCAGGCTTGCTGATATTACCAACTACCCTGATGGAAATCTTGACCGAGATTAATCAAAACAGAGCTAAAACCCCCCTTTGCAAAACAACAACAACAAAAACCCAGATCTAAGCTGTTTGCCCACTCTGTCTACCAATAAAAGCAAGGACATGCCCTGAAGTGGACATTTATTTTTCTTCTTTTTGTTTGTTTTTTTATTTGTTCTTGCTTTTATGAGTGTGAACATTGTTTCTAGTTTTCTGTTATTGTTGTTTTGTTCTTATCTTTATTTCTTCCTTCTCTCTTTCCCTCCGGTCTTCTTCATCAGTTTCCCAAAGTTTGTGTAATCTTCCTTTTCCCTCCAGCATTGATTCTAATCTCTTTCTTTTCTTCCATTTCTGAATTTTTTCTCCCAACTCCTTTTAAATTTTCTCTCCTGAGGGCAAAATTGCTATACTGAAGGCATATTTACTATATACAATTTTTTGGTTTGTTTAGATTTTACTGTATAACCACAAATATAGTTCTTATGGTCAAAGGTGGCAAACTAATAACTGCTATAGTTTGTCATATTCTAGGCTGTGTTTGATGCTACTGTTATTGCTGATTGTATTATTTTACCCAAGGTGGCATGATTGTTCTAATCAGTTGTTCTTCTTGGTATGCCAAGACTGAGATTGTCTAAGGGTCATAAACAGTATTATAGGCCAGTGCCAAATAGATGGCAGGCCAAATAGGCAGCAATTTCTCATCCACAATAAATTGAAAAGGTAGGATCTTGCAACAGACTCAAAACCCAAAAGCCAGCTACACCTGGAAGACATCTCTGAGAAGTAGTCATTTCCTAAAGGTTCTAAATACTAGCAATAAAGCTACCTGCCATAAGAAATTTACAAGCATCAATCCAGGAATTAAAGTTTTAAAATATAGAAAATGAGAAAACATGAAAACAAAATGCAATTCCAGAATTCTAGCTTGCCAAAGGCAAACCCAGGGAACAATGAGGTGGAACAATTTGAAAGCCACCCACCCGGACTCTCTGAAGTGTTAACACTGGAAGTAACAAAGTAAATGAATGAGGCTCTAGAAAACATCAAATCAGAAATAATTTCTCATATAACTATGGAGATAGTAACCATAATGAAAGACATGGTCCATGACTCTAGAACAGATACACATAAAAAATAAAGGAGTTCAGGAAAATGATGGAAACCACAAACACTCAACATAGGAAAGAAATGGAATCCATAAAACTGATTCAGATATCCAGGAGATGGCTGGGGATTTAGCTCAGTGGCACAGAGCCTGCCTGGCAAGCATGAAGTCATGAGTTCAATTCTCATTACAAAAAAGAAATAGATAAATATCCAGGAGATTAAAAATTCCATTGAAATTATACACAGCAGAATTACCCAATATGAGGAAAGAATATCATATCCAGAAGACAGGATTGTGATAAGTAAGCATGAAAAAAGATTTTTCTTTTGTTCTTCTTCTTTTTTTTTTTTTTTTTTTTTTTTTTTTTTTTTTTTTTTTTTTTTTGGTCTTTTTGAGAATGTTTCACTGCAGTTCAAGCTGGCCTTGAACTCACAGTGATCCTTCTGCCTCAGCCTCCTGAATTCTGGGATTACAGGCATGTGCCATCATACTCAGCTAAGATTTTTTTAAAATAGTGAGAAAGAGAATAGCAAGGGACCTGAAAAAAAATCAAACCAACAGCTGCTAGATGATGCAAAGAAAAATAACAAGATTAATCAGAGTCAATGAAAAAGCAGGAGATACCACAAACTTCCTGTTCACAGAAGTAATGGGAGAAAACTTCCCAAGCAGGGAAAAAGAATTTAACATACAATAAGTGAGGCATCTGGAATTCCAATTAGCCATGATTAAAAACATCTACATCAAGGCATATATAATCAAGATTCTAAAAATTCAATACAAGAACAGACTATTAAAAACTGTTAGAGAAAAGAAACAAATTATGTATAAAGGAAAGCCCATTAGAATCAGAGCAGACTTCTCAAAAACCCTCAAGTTGAGTTTGGAGTGAAATATTTCAATGCCTAAAACAAAACAACCTCCAATACAGATTGATGTACCCGCAAAACTATCTTTCAAAACTGATGGAGCCAGGCATGGTGGAGCACACCTGTAATCCCAGCACTCAGGAAGCTGAGGTAGGAGGATCACTGCAAGTTTGAGACCAACCTGGGCTACAAAGTGAGCTCAAGGCCAGCCTGAATTGCATAGCAAGACCCTGTCTCAAAAAGACAAAAAAAAAAAAGTGATGGAGAGCCATGTGTAGTGGCACACTCCTATAATCCCAATGCTTGGGACTCTGAAGCAAGAGGATTGCTATGAGTTCAGGGCCAGCCTGGGCTACAAAATGAGCTCAAGGCCAGCTTGAACTGCATAGTGAAACCCTGTCTCAAAAAGACAAAAAAATTGATGGATAAATAAGATATTTCTATGACAAAGAATACCTGAAGAAATTCATGACCACTAAGATGTTCTGAAGTACATTTTAGAAAGAGATAACAAAGACTACAACTCCATGAACCCCAACATAATGAATCTACCAGGCAAGGCAAGTAATTAAGTGAGGGGATCAAATTTTGAAATTGTAAAAAGGGCTGTGGATTTATCTCAGTATGAAGGCCCTGAGTTCAATCCCCAGTACCACTATCACCACCTCCCCCTTTCCAAAAAAATTTCAAGGAGAAGGTGTATTCATAGAACATATAATCTCAGGTTTCATATAATAAATAAAAGTAGAGACTATTTCTCAGCCTTTTTGCTGAGGTCAAATGTGGTACATTGTTCTTATCAGCTTAATAAATAAAAATAGAAAATAATCACGTTAATATGGCATATTATATTGTTATATAGATACATCAAATATATGTTTATATTTAAAATTTCTTAAAACTCACATGGACCACAGATTTAAAAATATTGTTAAAAACAGAAAGGAAATAAATATGCAGTATAATAACACAAGCATTGTGCTTTTTTCTCCCAGCTCTTGCCTTTTGGCAATATTTTCTCAAGTAGCAGTATATGACTTTTCTACCCTTTCACTTAACGTTAGAACATCCTCATTTTTCATGTTGGAATCATGACTTTGGAGCTGAAAGGAATGTTAGAAATGGTCACATTATCTGCTTTATTTTTAGAGATAAGGGAACTGAGGCCCAACATGACAATTCCCAACTACTTGGAAGGCTGAGATAGGAGGATTGTTAGAGGCCATCCTGGGAAATTTAGCAAGTCTCTCAATAAAACAACAACTCTAATTTCATAACTTTCTGACCATGATGTCATCTTCCTGCCCCACAGCCTTTGAGATTTTTCTGATGCTTTCTCCTCTTTTGGCCTTGATAAGAAAACACTTTGAAGCAAGGATTTTAAAGCACAGATTTACCATGGTTGGATTTACATGTGATCATTGATTAGAAGCCTTTCGTTTGTGTGCTTGTTTTGTAGTCCTAGGGGTCAAACCCAGGGCCTTTGCACTTAACATCCTCAAGCCTCATTTATTTATTTAATTTTATTTTGAGACATAAACTAAATCACTAAATTGCCTATCCTGGGTTTGAACTTTTGATCCTCCTGCCTCAGCCTTCCAGAGTGCTGGAATTACAGGTATGTACCACCACAGCAGGCTTGTTAGGGTTTAATGACAAGTAACATTTTGTATCCGCATGCTATTACACACTGCTAATGGTAAGGTAAATTAAATTGGTACAACTACTCTGGAAAACCTTTAGGGAGTATTTTCTAAAACTCCGCATCATGCCATGTATGGTGCACATGTAACCCCAGCACCTGGGAAGCTGAGGCAGGAGGATTGCCATGAGTTCAATGCCAGCCTGAGCTACATAGAGTTCAAGGCCAGCCTAAACTACATAGAGAGACCCTGTCTCAAAAAAAAGAAAGAAAGAAAGAAAGAAAGAAAGAAAGCTGTCTACCCTATGACCAACAATTCTTCTCCTGTGTATTCTTCCATCAGAAATGAGTTCTTAGGTCCAACAAATGTCATGTACAAAGATGTTCATAGCTTTCTTATTCATAGTGCCAAAAATTGTACAAACCCCTTCATCCACCCCCAGTAGAATGGATAAATAATTTTCTATTCATATAACAAAATACACAACAATGAAAAATATTGAATCTCTACTTCTTCCTTTTTTTTTTGAGACAGGGTCTCTCTGTATGGCCTCAAACTTGTGGTGGTACTCCTGCCTCAGCCTCCCAAGTGTTGGGATTACGGGCCTGCCACCATAACTGGCTTCTGCTATATACCAAACCATGAATTAGTCTCATGAACATAATATTGAGTGAAAGAAGGCAGATATAAAAAGGAATCCATTGAGCTGAACATGGTGGCACACACTTATAACTCCCAACTACTTGGAAGGCTGAGATAGGAGGATTGTTTGAGGCCATCCTGAGAAATTTAGCAAGATTCTATCTCCAAATAAAATAAAAAGGGTTAAGCATATAGCTCAGTAGTAGTGACCTTGTTTAACATGCCCAAGGTCTTAGGTTCAATCCCTAGGACTGGGGGAAAAAAGGAATATATTGTGTGGTTCCATCGATATAAAGCTCAAGGTAAAAAATCAGCAGTAAGTGAGTAGTAACTAGCTGGGGGTGTGTGGCTCAGTGGTAGAGCACTTGCCTGGCATGATTATGGCCCTGGGTTCAACTTCTAACATTATTTTTTAAAAAATAGAGTGGTAGTTATATAGGAGGACAAATATTGCCTTATAGGAGCTGAAAATATATATAATTTTTGCTTGTTTTCGAAAGCTTGTTAGGCAGCCAGATATGGCAGTGCACACCCATAATCCCAGCGCTCAGGAGGTTGAGGCAGGAGGATTGCCATGAGTTTGAGGCCAGCCTGGACTACGTAGTGAGTTCAAGACCAGCCTGAACTACATAGCAAGATCCTGTCTTAAAAAAAAAAAAAAAAAAAAGATGATTTGGGCTGGGGGTGTAACTCAGTAGTAGGGTATTTGCCTACTGTGTGCAGTGTCCTGGGTTGAATCCCCAGTACTGCAGAAGCAGGAAAAGGAGGAGGAGAAGAAGAGGAAGAAGAAGAGAAAGGAGTAGAAAAAAACAAAAACCAGGAGGAGAAGGAGGAATTCATATTCTATATCTTGATAGAGATGTTGGTTACATGAGTGTTTATATACATAAAACTGTATCCGGCTATGTGTTAGCCTATTTTCTGTTACTATAATGAAATAGCTGAGATAATATAGAAAGAAGAGGCTTATTTAGGCTCGTAGTTTTGGAGTTTCAGTTTAGGATTAGTTGGCCCCATTGCTCTGGGCTCTGATGAGGCGGCAAGTCATGGAGGGAGTGCACAGCAAAGCCAAACCACACACCTCATTGCCAGGTAGCAAGAGAGAAAAAGGAAGGGCACAGTCCCAGTGACCGAAGGACCTTCCACTAAGCTCCACCTCTTAAAGGTTCCACCACCTCCTAATAATGCCACGCTGGGGACCAAGCTTTTCAACTCAGGGGCTTTTGAGTGACATTCAGCATCCAAACTGTGGCAAGATATATACTTAAAATTTGTGCACATTATGCATGAAATAAAAATTTAAACATGTGATGCTCCAGAAACTGGAGCCACCTGAGTAAGGGCTATAGTATTATTAATTATATTGTGTCTATTAATTTTCTGGTTTTGATAGTGCACTATAGTTATGTGAGATGTTACCACTGGAGAAAGTTGGGTTTAGGTACATAGAACCTCTGTGTTATTTTTGGAACCCCTTTTGAGTCCATAACTATTTCAAGCTATAAAGTTAAAAGAACATCCTCTCCACTCTACATTTTAAAAATCAGACATATTACTCTTTCAATCACACTCTTACCATCTTCAACCAAACTGATGGATCAAATACATTTACAGTATTTTCTTTTCTGAATGCTTTTAGGTCCTCTTTTCCCCCTCCCTCCCTCTTTTCCTTCCTTCCTCCTTCCTTCTTTCCTTCCTGCCATCCATCCATCTATATATCTTCTTTTGTGTGTCTTCATGTATCTCTCCCTCCCTTCCTCTTCTTGTGGTGCTGAATCTTTTATCATTATATTGTTGAAGAGAAGCCTATTCTTTTCTAACTCCTCTAGATTACTGCCCACTCTTAGAGCATTTCCACTTTGTTGCCCACAGGCTCTTACTATCCTCACCTAGGCAAATCAAAGACCTGGGAAGTTCAGAATTCTTGATCCTACTCTCCTCCCTCATCTAGGCCATGGTGACCTATGGGCAGACCTCTAATTTGTAAGTCTGGGTATACCTGTTTGGAAAATGGGTTGAATAATATATGCCTCCTCCCTCATCAGGGTGTTGAACTTTAATTACTGTTTGCAGTGTTGCTTAAGATGTGGAGATGAAAGGCAGTCTTAAAAGTCCATGTTACTGGCATTAGTAATAAAGCTGAGGAATTTGTGTATTTGCAAGGTTGTCCTAACTGGGAAAAGGGAAGAAAAGGTTGATTTTATGTGGAAAAACCTTGCCCAGAAAACAGCCACAGATCCTGGCTGGTATAAATAGCAAGAACATCTTGTACCTCAAACTATTTTGAAAATTTCATATTCTCCCATACCCCTGAAAAGATAGAACCCACACTTACAAATTAAAAACAGGGAATTACCTGGGGTTATAGAGCAGGAAATTCAGGGGACAGTTTTTGGCTGTGACCATTCTTAGTTCTCCTCATAATTTACAAGAAAAGTACAGTTAAAGCAAAGTTGTTTTTTAACCCTCAATACTTTGCATTGTGGTTTTTTTCTATTTTGATCCCATTTTTACCAATGTCATAGCTACTAAGAACTTAAAAAAAAAAACTGACACTTTAGGAAGCACTGTATAAAGGAGAGCATAGGAAAAAATTTCGGCTCAGCCCTCAAAGCATTTACCGTAGAACCAGAAGATAAATCGGAGTGGCCTATATTTAGAATTTACTTCATGGTTCCCTGTTATTAATAATAACTGCTCCCTGTGGTGTGTCCAAAGCTCTTTGAAATGCATTACTTCATTTGATCCACCAACAATGCTGGAATTTCAAGCTCTGATTTAAGGGAGAGGAAACTGAAGCTTAGAGAGAAGTGACTTCTCTAAGACCACACTGCCTGGCTAGTGTGGGTGTTAGGATTTAAACTTAGTCTTGGGAATAGAAATAGTCTATGGAAATCTAAAAGAATGATACAGAAGGAAAACCTTGGCCTTTTACCTCAGGTTCAAGGCTAGTCAAGGGCAAGGACCAATGCCATATGGCATCCAATCAGAAAGGAGCTGTAGTGTGGAGGTTATGGGTATGCTGGGCCTTGGACTCAAAGGCTCTGGTTTTGTTCTTGACTCTTAATCACTATGTGGATTGGAGCATATGACTTGACTTTGCTGAACTTTAGTTTCCTCATCTGTTAAATGGAGATATAATAATAGTGTTGTCTTCTTCCCTAGATTCTATTAAAAGAGATAATCTATGGAATGCACTTAGCCCAGTTTCTGGCAGACATAGGCTTTGTTAAAAGTTATCAGGTGAGATCTTAGTAAATGAATGAATAGCAATGCAATTTAACCCACAAAATGAACCATATTGGATCAGGAATTCAAAAGAACTAAAAATAAGACAAGAAAGCCTTTTAGTTTGAGATTATGTGTGTGTGTGTGTGTGTGTGTGTGTGTGTGTGTATGCGTGTGTGCATGCAGGTATGTGTGTGTGTGACTAAACACAGGACCTCATACCTGTGAGACAAGCAATCTACCACTGAGCTATGTTCCCAGACCTTTTTATTCTTTATTATTTTGGTTATTTGAGAAAGAGTCTCATGATGTAGCCCAGGTTGGCCTTAAATTTGTGATCCTCTTGGCTCAGCCTCCCAAGTGCAGGGATTATAGGTATATACCACTATGCCTGGGTTTGTTTGTTTATGCAGTACTTGGAATCAAACCCAGTAGCGCTTACCACTGAGCTAGCTACATAGTCAGCCCTTTTAATTTAATTTTGATTTATTTTTTGAGATGGGGTTGCACTATGTAGTCCAGGCTGGTTTTGAACTCACTACGTAGCTCAGGCTGGCCTCAAACTTGAGACAGTCTTCTTCTCTCAGCCTCCCAAGTGCTGGGATTATAGGTGTGCACCAGTGTTATGGTTTGTGTCTGAATGTGCCCCCAAAGCCTCAGGCAGTCATGGGGCAGGCTTGTAGAGTTATGATTGACTCATGTTCCAATGCTGGAATTATGGATGTGAGTGTTACACTTGCCCTGTGGCAGGTAGTTTGCATACAATCAAAGGGAGGGAAAGAGGCTTGCTCTTCCAGCTGCTGCTCCTCCTTTTTGTTCTTGTTGCTTTTGCTGTCTTCCGCCACCATGAACTGTTGCCCTCTGCCATGTGCCACCCTGCCTTGGAGCCATCTGAGTATGAACTGAAACCTCCACGAACTGTGAGCTCAATAAACCTTTCCTTCCTTAATTTTGTGTGTTGGGTATTTTGTCCCTGCAATGAGAGAAGAGTAGCCAAGACAACTACCATGCCTGGTCTTTAATTTTATTTTGAGGCAGGGTCTCACTAAATTAGTCAGGCTGACCTCAAACTTCCCATCCTCCTGCCTCAGTGTCTGGAGTGGCTAGGATTATAGTCTCGTGCCACTGAGCCTGGTTCCCCTCTTTTTTTGAGATAAGGTCTCACTATGCAGTTCAGGTTGGCCCTGAACTCACTATGTAGCCCAGGCTGTCCTCAGACTTGCAGCAATCTTCCTGCTTTAGCCTCCTGAATACTGGGATTACAGGTGTGAATCACCACACCTGGCTCTATTTTGTTTTGAGATAACTGTAGACTCATGAAGTTGTAAGAAATCATACCAAGAGGTCCAATCTACCTTTTAACCATTTTCTCCCCAGTGGTAATATTTTGTATAACTAGTAAAGAATCACAAGCAAGAAACTGACCTTGACACAGTCTACCCACTTTATTTGATCTCTCCAGTTTATACGCATTAGTGTGTGTATTTATGTATCTTTATGCTTGTAATTATAGGTTTATTTTCATACAGTTTTATCTCATGTGTAGTCAAGATACAGAACAATTTCATCCCAAAGATACCTCCAGAAATAGCCTCTTCCTGTCTTTCCTGATTCTAACTTGTAGTGACCACCAATGTATTCTCCATCTCTATAATTTTGTCATTTCAAGAATTTTATATAAATATAATCATACAGCTTTTTGAGATTTGCTTCTTTTTATTCAGCATAATTTCCTTGAGATCCAACAAAAATGTTGCAGGTATCAAGAGTCCCTTCCTTTTTATTGGTGAGCAGTAGTCTATGGCATAATGTACCAGTTTGCATTATACCCACCCATTGAAGGACATCTGGGTTGTTTCCAATTTGGTACTATTGTGAATAAAGCTGCTATGAGCAATTGTGTCTATGGAGGTTTTTGTGTGAATATTAATTTTTTTATTTTTTTCTGGGATAAATGCCCAAGTATACTATTGCTGGATATTGGTAAGTAATTAGGCTTCATAAGAAACTGCCATGTTTTCCAGAGTAACTTTCCTATTTTGCATTCCTAATAAGAACATATGAACAGCTCAGTATATTTTGTGTTATCATTATTTTTTATCTCTGCCTTTCTGTTGGGAATTTAGTTGTATCTCATGGTGGTTTTCTGGGGCTTTTCTTGGAGACTGGGTCCTGCTATGTAGCCCAGGCTAGCCTCACATTTGCAGCAATCCTTCTGCCTCAGCCTGTCCAGTGCTGAGATTACATGTATGCTCCACAATGCCTGGACTGGGCATCATTTTTGAAAGCTATTTTTATCTCTATTGTGTTGTTCTGGGGCTGTCAAAAATCAACGGAGCATATTTATGTGAGTTTATTTCTGAGCCAAGAACCAAAAGGAATTTTGACTCAAATATTGAACTCTGGTAAGCAGAACACAAGAAATCAATCCATTCAGAGATTGAATGAAAACTAACGTGAAACATTAAACAACCTAATACTTTATGCAATTAAGTATGCAACTGCAAGAAATTGACTCTGAGTACACCATTCATTCATTCAAACACAGGCTCAGGGCAGTGGTTTGAGTCAGTGGCATGTATTGAAGCTGACCATGACTTTGGGGCAGGGAGTAGTTCGGGGCACTTGTGCTGTGATTTCATCCTTTATCACCTAAGTGACACCGGGTAGGTAAGCAAGTTAACCAGACTCTTGGAGTACCCGTCTTGATTGTTTACTGGAGATCACCTTACTTGCCTCATGGAATTAGTTTGGGGGTCAATGAGAGGGAACCTGAAAAGTCATTGACACTAAACTTGATCTATAGTAGCTATAGCAGGAACAGATCCACGAAATGGTCTAGATGTTTTTTGTTTCTGTTTTTGCTGGGGATTTAGTACAGCATCTTCATAATGAGTTATATCCCTAATCCATTTTTTATTTTTTATTTTGAAACAGGCTCTCACTAAGTTGCTAAATTGGCTTGAACTTATGATCCTCCTGCCTCAGCCTCCCAGAGTGCTGGGATTACAGGTGTGAGCCACTATGCCTAGTTGGTTTGGAGGTTTTATTCCATATTTTCTATCAGCCCCTTCTTAAGCATCCAAATCAACAATCTGCCTAAGCAAACAACTCAGTGTGGAGCCATGTACCTGTAATCCCAGCACTCTAAGGAGGTTGAGACTGAAGGATGGACAGTTTGAAGGCAACCTGAGCAATTTGTGAGACCCTGCCTGAAAAATACAAAAGGGTATAATTCAGTGTGAAGGCCCTGGGTTCAGTCCCCTGTACCAAAAAAAAAGTGGCTATGTGATGCAACTGTGCTCTACAATTTAGCTTCAGGACAAATAACTGAGTCTTTTTTTTTTTTTTTAAATAACTGAATCTTGTCTTCAAACCCAGGTACTATTTTTTGTTTGCTTGTTTGTTTGGTGGTGGTGGTTGTTGTTGTTGGTGGTGTGTGCATGCTCTAGGGATGGAGCACAGGGCCTTGCACAGACAAAGAGGTGATCTACCACTGAGCTATATCTGCGGCCCTCAAACTACAGCTTTCAGACCCTTGTCTTATAAAAACAACAGAGATGCTATACATTGTAGGTTTAGCATATTTTATACTAAGCGTTAGAACCTGGTGGGTTTTTCTTCAGGACAGGAGTTTAAGGGTCTCCATTTCAACCTCCACTGGCTACTGGGTGACAAAGTTTTTTATTTTTTTCCTCTGGATGCCAACTTCTCTCTAGAAAGGGGAAGAAACTTGGTGTCCATCTGCTAAGGTGGCTTAGGAGGCGCATACATAACATTTATGTATATATTCTGCATATAACAAAATGCAGAATACCTGGCAAATTCCTCGCTCCTTACATGTGAAGCACATTTGGCTTGACTCTATGGCTAAAGCCAAAATCCTGCCCCTGCTCTTCCCTGTAGTCTGTTTTTTTGATCAGAGAGACTAGAATGATTTTTACTTCTTTTTGGGGGGTGGGGGTGGTATTGGAGATTGAGCCCAGGATCTTTGCACTGAGCTACATCCCCAGCCCCCTTTTAAATTTTGAGACAGGATATCACTAAATCATTAAGTTGCCCAGACTGGGCTTGAACTTTTTCTTTCTTTCTCTTTTTGTCTTTTTGAGACAGGGTCTCTCTGTGCAGTTCACGCAAGTCAGGCATAGGGGCACACTCCTACAATCACAACACTCTAGGAGGCTGAGGCAGGAGGATCAAAAGTTTAAGCCCAAATCCCAGCACTCAGGAGGCTGCGGCGGGAGGATCGTGGCAAGTTTGAGGCCAGTCTGGGCTACAAAGTGAGCTGAAGGCCAGCCTGAACTGCATAGTGAGATCCTGTCTCAAAAAGCCAAAATAAAATAAAATATACACATTGATTTTCCTCTGTATATAAGGATATAAATGCTTATAAAATCATAGGACAGTCAATGCAGTATTTTCCAAAGTGGGTTTCACATGCCAGGAGTTGCCCAGGAATAATGAGTACATAATTCAAATGAATTTGGGAACCTCTGCAAGCTCCATAGCCTCCTCTTAGAAAGCCACTGTGTATATCAGTAGATAAAGGCTCTGAGAAGTTCTGCAGTAATTGAAAAAACCTGGTTACTTTGTTGAACTCAGCATGTCTCAAATTTATTTAGTTAGGAAACTCTTCTTTTTCCATTTATTTTGAGGATAGCTATGTAATATCAGAAACATTTGGGGAATACTGAAGTCACAGGCCAGTAACTTGAGTTTGAAAGCTGGCCCGGTCTCTTCTTTGCACTAGAAGTGCAAATCACCTAGCTTCTCTGAGCCTCATTGGTGGAAAGTGGACTAATTTCTAGATACGTCTGTGATCCCCTAATTCCTGCCTTTAGAGCCACATAACCTGCTGGGATGTTCATCGGCAATCTTCCATGCCATTGAGCTGGAAGTGGAGAATAACCTTTATTTTTTTCTCTCTGGCTGGACCTAATTCTTTAATCTCTAGTAAAGATGGAGTGCTTCCTATCACAATAGCAACCCCTTTATGCCACATAGGCTCTGATAAGGAAGGTAAAGTGGGTCAGTTTATAGAAAAATCAGCCTTAACAAGTCAGGAACAGGGGACCCAGGGAGACAGATGGAAGGGGTCCAATAAGGGGATCTGTCAACATCCAGAGACTTGTTGGGACAAAGTTATTTCCTAGAGGTTCTGATGAAGGAGTTTGTAATAGTAAAAGAATGTGACCATATGGAATCCACCCTGCACTCTATGATTAACACAGCATTCAATCATAGGATTTCAGCAAGATTCTCCTCTTGGGCTGTGTCACACAGTTAAATGCCCAAATAATCTAATACCTGCTTCATTTGGTTGGTTCAGTGAATAAGCCAGCTGTCTTTTGCCTCTGTGTCTTTGTATGTACTATGTCCTCTCCTTGAGTCATCTTTGCCCTTGGCTTTGCCCAGTGAGCTCCCACTCTTCATTGCAGAATCTGCACCAATGTTAACTGAACCAGGATGAAGTCTAGAGTAGATTCCTGCACATCACTATGGCCATCCATCCTCTATCTTCTCAATCTGAGTACTCACCTGGGTTTCTGTTGACTTTGCCTTACCAACTAGTTATAAGTCTCAGGGGTGCAGGGACTGGTTTTGTCTTGTTCACTGTTGCATAGGCAGAGCTTGTCCTTGTGCTTAACCTAGGGAGTGCTCAACAGACATTTGCAGCAAGGACACTGACTGAGGCCTGAGGGTATAGTTCGATGGTGACCCACTTGTCCAGCATACATAAGGCACCAGGTTTGATCCTTAGCATGTGTGCATGTGCACAAGCACACACACACAAATTGAGTGAATATATGTATCTCTTTGCAATGTGTTTGATTCCCAGACACCTTGGACAAACTGAGACTGCTCAGTAGCTTCTATCAAGATGTGGCAGAGCTGGGAATAGAATCGAGATCCTGCATGTAAGACTCTGTTTATATCCCTCCACCACTTCTTAAATAACTGAATTCCTCCCCCAGCAGAGCTCCTGTGGCTTCACTATATTCTTCCTTGTCATAACTGCAGAGGTTAAGACTGTTTCTGAGAATTATTTTATAACAAACAAGATCTCAGAGTGGAAGGAAATTTATCTATTTCTCAGGGATAGCAGGCATTTGTGCCTTTGGACCTTGGATTTAAATGAGCCAGCAAATCCCTGCTAATGCTCTCCCTTTGCTGGGTCCTGTCGGCTTCATATTTAGCCAAGGAGAAAGCCAGCCAGTGTCACCCGTGATTTATGTCCTGCTGTTTGCTCTCTTCCCCTAGAACATTAAACACTCCGAGCACAAGGGGAAGAAGAGGTAACCTCAGGATGCCTGGCTGCCAGACGGGTGTCTGGGAGCTAGGAAGCGGGGTGTGTGTGTGAGGCAGGAGTGCTCTGCTCCGTTGGGAAACCCAAGGAGGTTAAAAAAACGACCCGTGGGGCTTCCATATAAAAGGAACAAGGGAGTCTCTGTTTG
This sequence comes from Chinchilla lanigera, assembly GCF_000276665.1. Taxonomy (NCBI): domain Eukaryota; kingdom Metazoa; phylum Chordata; class Mammalia; order Rodentia; family Chinchillidae; genus Chinchilla; species Chinchilla lanigera. The sequence continues at coordinate 4,109,324 of NW_004955455.1, forward strand.
TCTCAACCTCTGCGAAAACAATTGGCCTCTGAGCCAAGAGACCTGGGTACTTGATTTACTCGTTTACTAACTGCATGCCTTTAGGGAAGACTCTTCTCTCTGGGCCTCAGTCTCCCTAACTGCCAAAAAGGATCTGGGTGGTTTGAGTTCAACCTAGCCTAATGGATGTAGAGCTAGGGTGGCCTTGTGCAGGGAGATAAAATATATTGTAGTAGTTTACCATGTGAACTCTGGTGGAGTAGGGGTTCACATTCTGTCCCTAACTTCCAGTGGCTTTGTGGCTTTGGACAAGTTCCTCACCTCTCTGAGCTTATCTGCACTACTGCAGTAATAGTCAGGACTTTCCTAATTGAGTCTAGGAAGGAACATCAGGCCTTTGCAATAGTATTGGTGATGCACCAGAGCTTTAAGACTCAGCTGTTACTGGAGTTGCTCCTGAGACAGTCCCTAACCCTGGACTTGGTGACCCTCTCCCTGAGTTCCCTGCTTGGGGCCTGCTCTGTGGGGGCAGGGTTTCCTAGCCAGCAATTAGAAGTTCTGGGCAAGAAGGGAGGAGGAGCTATTTTCAGTGGGTTCTGGTTCTATTTGTAGCTAGTGAGTTGGCCAAGGCTGTAGGGAAGCTTTGGGCAAAGCAAACTGGGTGCCGAGAGGGGTGTGTTGTCTTACACTGGGGAGGGGAGGAAAAGAGGGAGGAGAGAGGGAGGATAAACCGAGAGGAGGGAATCCACCCTCCACAAACTCCCCTCCCTTTGCAACCTCTTCTTGCCAATTTAATTTCCTCTGCATCTCCTTGGGGAATTTAGAGGAGGCCCCCGACCTGTGTGTGTGTGTGTGTGTGTGTGCGCGCGCGCGCGCGCGCGCGTTTTGGTAGCGGGAATCAAACTCAGGACCTCATGCCTGCCAGGCAAGCATTGTGTCGCTGAGCTATATCCCCGGCCCTGGCCCCTGACCTTTTAAAGGTGGATTTAGTTAGTAATATGAAGCAATCCATCAATCCTGTTAACCCACTGTTCCTACTCCTACAGCATTGATTTTCTCAAGTAAAGCGAGAATTGAAACCCCAGTAGAATTGTAGAGTATTTGGTGTGGCATGTAGTGGCTAAACCACCAAACACCTAAGTCATCTCTCAAAGATAGAGAAAAGCACTCTCATTTCCCCACTGGACCCTGGGGCGGAACTTGTCAACTTCTCCCATTCCCTTTAATATGGCTAAGCAAGTTGTTCAGCCTCTCTGACCCTTGTTTTCTCATTTATGAAATGAGATGGGGGTGCCAGGGAGACATATTTGGAGGCTTTTGTGTTCTTTCCACCTGCAATTCTGTTTCACTGATTCAGTCATCAAACAAGGTAAGGCTATGTATGTATGTATGTATGTATGTATGTATTTATTTGAGATAAGATTTTGCTATGTATCCCAGGCTGGCTTTGAACTCACAGTGATCCTCCTGCCTTAGCATCTGGAGTGCTGGAATTATAGGTGTGTACCACTATGCCCAGCAAAGCTGATTATTTATTTATTTATTTATATTTTTTTAATTTTAAAGAGTAAAAGAAGGATAACATAGTAATAGGGGGGCTTGCCGAATTACAGACAAAGTGGTAGGAAATTATCAATGGTTGTTGTTTTACATATTGTTATCTACAAGATAGTTTCTCAGGAAAACAAATAGACAAATAATAGTGAGTTACAGACAAAAGTGGTAGGTTATTATCAATGGTTGTTGAAAGCTGATTATTTAATCAGAGGATGGTTGGCAGAACTGGGAGGCTCCAGAGGGAGGATGACATCCTACCCTGTTGTGTTCTGGATGGGAAAACCGAAGTTCTAAGCTTAGGTGAGGTTAGATCAAGCAGTGAGTCAGTGGTTCAGCTAGTTCAGGAATCCATACTTCCTGCCTCCCGTGATAGCAGGCCTTCCCTTACCCTGGACTGCTAGGTACCTCTCCCTGGGAGGACAATGGGAATCACATCTACTAAGTGCTACTCTGCATGTGTTAATTCACTTAGCTCCCACAATTACCCATTTTCCAGGTGAAAGAGGTAAATAATGGTGGCAGGTCTGTCTGATTCAAAAGGTTAATTATTATTTGAGTATTTCCCAAATTCCAGTCCTTCAGGTACCATTCTCAGGAATTTTTGACACTCTGCTTTATACAAACTCTCTCTCTCTCTCTGTTCTGTCTTCTCTTCTCTTCTTCCTCCTCTCTCCCTTCCTCCTTCCCTCAGTGTTTACATACACAAATCTTTCTTACTGTTGTAGTATTAGAAATTGAGCCCAGGGAGTGCTGAGCTCCATTTCTAGCCAGTTTTATTTTTTTCATTTTATTTTGAGATAGGTTCTCTCTAAATTGTCCGGGCTGGCCTCAAACCTGTGATCTTCTTTCCTTAGCCTCCTAAGTAGCTGGAATTATAAGCATGTGCCTCCATGCCTGGCTACTTCATATTTTTCTGTAAATAAATTCGTTATCTCTTATAAATTAATTTGGCCTCATCCTAAGCAGAGATATCTGTGATACTGACTTTGATCTCTTTGTTATATTTTTCTAAATACTTATATGTTAAATGTAACTATTTAAATGCAAAAAAATCGCTGTAGTGATTAAAAATGATTTTGCTGTTGAAAAACTTGAACGAATATTTTATCCAGTGGTTCTCAAAATTGTAGGTTTCTTAAAAATTACTGAAGGCCCTAATGAGCTTTTACATCCATTATATCGATGGATATTTACCATTGTAGGAGTTTTTAAAAGGTGATATTAAATACTTTATTAATTTATATTTTTAAAAAGTCAAACATAGTGGCTCATGCCTGGAATCTCAAGTACTTGGGAGGTTGGGGCATTAAGATTGTAAGTTTGAGCCCAGCCCGGGCAATTTAGTAAGATCCTATCTCAGAGGAGGGTGGGCAGCTGGGGATGTAGCCCAGTGCTTCCTAGGCTCAATCACCAGTATCACACACACACATACACACACACAGCATACTGGTTTTTAATCAGTTGCTTGACATATTTTGTAAATTTTTCTCCTTACCATATCATTATCATTATCATCATCATCACCATCATCATCATCTCCTCCTCCTCCTCTTCCTTCTTCAGTGTTGGGGATTCATCCAATCCAAGGCCTCAAGTTTGTTAGGCAAGTGTTCTTTCTACAGTGAGGCACATCTCCAACTTTACAATATTAGTAATATTCTCTTTGAATGCTACAAAGAATCCAGGACCTTTGTAACAAGCTACATCCCCAACTTTTTTTGATTTTTTGAATTTTGAGACAGGACCTTGCTAAGTTACTAAATTGCCTTAGCCTCCCAGGGTGCTAGTATTACAGGCTCCTTAGTCATTATGCCAAGCTTGAATGATTTTCATGTGATAATTTCATAATGTTTAGCTTTTTTTCTTCAGTTTTTTTATTTCTAACTAACTAATTAATATTTATTCTTTGAGATGGGATCTCTCTATGAAGTTCAGGCTTTAAACTACCTTGTGGTAATCCTCCTGCCTCAGCCTCTTGAGAGCTGGGATTACAAGCATGTACTACCACATTGTCCTCACAGATATATGGTTTGCAAATATATCCTCTCATTCCATCAGCTGTCTTTCCTCTCTCTGTGAATTATTTTCTTTATAGTTTGATTTATTCTCACTTGTCTTGTGTTGCTTATGCTTTTGTGGTCATATAAAAAAATCATTGCCTGGGCCAGTTTCATGAAGTTTTTGTCCTATATTCTTCTGTTAGTTTTATTTTCAGATCTTAACTCTTTAATCCGTTTTGAGCTGATTTTTTTTTGGTACTGTATATTGTGTGAGAAGAAGATTTAATTTCATTGTTTTGTTATGTGGATATTCAGTTTTTCCAGGACCATTTATCAAAGAGATTGCCTTTTCCCCATTTTATATAAGCATCTTTGTAAAAAAAAAAAAACCAAACAAAAAACCAGTGGATTATATGTGTGTGTATTTACTTGTATACTGTCTATTTTGTTCATTTGATCTATGTGCACGTTTTTATGCCTGTACATCCTGTTTTGATTACTATAGTTTTTTCTTTTTTTTTTTTCCCCTCTTTAATATTGAGGCTTATACCCAGGACCTTTGTACTGAGCTACATCTCCAATCCTTTTTTATTTTTGGAGACAGGGTCTCACTAATTCTACCAGGCTGGGATCAAACTTGTGATCCTTTTGCTTCAGCGTCTCAGAGTACTAGGAATAAAGGTGTGTACCACCACACCAAGCAAGATTACCATAGGTTTGCTGCAGATTTTAAATCAAATAGTATGATGCCTCTGCCTCTGTTTTCTTTTTCTTTTTTTTCTTTCTTTTTTAACTCTGTTTTCTTTGCTCTGCATTATGTGGTTATTTGTAGTCTTTTGTTGTTCCATACAAAATTAAGAAATACACAAAATTTAAAAAATTTTCTAACAATTATATCATTGGATTTTTGTGTGTGGGGGGCACCGGGAATAGAACTCATGACCTTGAGCTTCACAGGCAGGCACTGTGCCACTGAGCTGTATCCCTGGCCCTATCATTGGATTTTAATAGGGGTTGTCTGTAGATTGCTTTGGGTAGTATGGGTATTTTAACAGCATGCATTCTTCAGATTCTTGAATATGAGACATCTTTTATTTATTTTGTGTTTTCTTCAATGTCTTTCATCAATGTATTATAGTTTTTCAGGGTCTTTTACTTCCTTGGCACAATTTATTCATATTTTTTTTGATAGCTATTCTAAGTGGGATTTTGTAAGTGGGATCTGTATGTGTGGTACTGGGGAGCTAACCTAGGGCCTTGCACATTCTAGGGAAGTCCTAGAATTCTACCACTGAGCTACAGCCATAGCCTAGGATTATTTTTTTGATTTCTTCTTTGAGTAGGTCACTGTTATAATTGAGACGTACTACTGAATTTTGTGTTTTTGAGACAGCGTCTCACCATGTAGTTCAGACCGGCCTTGAACTCACTATATAGCCCAGGTTGGCCTTGAATTTGTGGCAATCCTCCTGCCTTGGCTTCCTGAATATTGGTGGGATTATAGATGTGTACCACCATGCCCACGTAGCTTTTAACTTTTTGGTGTTTTTTTGTTTTTTTTTTTGAGACAGGGTCTCACTAACTTTTTATCATTGAGTATGATGCTAGTTATGGGCTTGTCATATTAGTCCTTTAATGTATTTAGGCATACATATTTGTTCTATATCTAATTTGTTCATGATTTTTATAATGAAGGGACATTGGATTTTATCAAATGTCTTTTTTTGTATCTGTTGAGATAATCATATGGTTTTTGTCTTTCATTCTGTTAATATTATCCATCAAAATTTTTTTGTTTTGTTTTGTTCAGTACTGGGAACCGAACTCATGACCTTGCACTTAACAGGCAGGCGCTGTGCCGCTGAGCTAAATCCCCAGCCCCTACCCATCAAACTTTTGACTTGTGTGTATTGAACCATCTTTACATCTCAGCAAGAGTCCCACTTGGTCACTTGAATGATTTTATTAATGTGCTGTCAAATTTAGTATGTTATTATCTTGGTTAAAATAACATTATTTAAAAGTAACATTACTGGGTTGAGGGTTTAGCTAAGTGGTAGAGTGCTTCTTGCATGTCTGAGACCCTGGGTTTGCTCCCCAGCACTGCAAAACAATCTATCAATCAATTATTACAAACTCATGATATAAAAATAAATAACACATTTTTATGTGAGATA
>NW_004955455.1:4115216-4148786 GCF_000276665.1 Chinchilla lanigera
TGTGCCACCACGCCCGGCCAAGATGCATATATTTTACAGAACAAAAAATTTTGTGAGACGAATGACTTTGTTTTACCTGTTGATAAGTCCCAGTAAAGTCTGACTTAATAAGAAAACTGCACTGTCATATTTGCTTCTGGATTTCTTTGTGGCAATTTGTTTTGGTAGAAGTGCATAAACAAAACCCAACCTCATATAAATCAGATAATTGCAGACATTCTTTCTTGATATTATACCAAACCTTGACAGCTTTTAAGGCTTAGTTGGATAAATTCATATCAATGAATTTTTAGTACTCAGTTATACTGAAATCCATTGGTTGATCTAAGCTTGGAATGGATCTTTCATTCATGCATGATTTCATAACATCATGAGTTAGTCATGTGGAAAATATTAGTTCACGGAGTTATGCAGCCCTTCTAAACATTGGCACATTTAATTATGTGGTATCAAACATTCACTTTTATTACTATCATCAGTCATTTTAGTAGGAAATGTACTGAGAAGCAGACAGGCTCGTGGTAGGACCTTCACGTTTTCCAAAGTTAAAATTAAATTTGAAAAAAATTAAACTTGAATTTTATCATTGGGCAATAAATTCAATTAGCTGTTTTACTGGAAGTGACAGGCTCATTTTTGAGAAAATGTCAGCCACATGCCTAAATCTGAATAACTAGTTTGTATGTGGACCACCTTTTCAAGTAAAGACAGTGTTCCTAAAAAGGAGGGTAGTTCATCTTACAACTCGTAAAGTGCTTTATGCATGGGAAATAACTGCTCAATGGACATAGAGTTTTATTTTAGAGGGACGGAAATGCTTTGGAATGGGATGGAGGTGGCAGTTGCATAACACTGTGACTGTATTCAATGCCACTGATTCGTTCATTTTATTTTTAAAATTTTTTTATTTTTTTGTTTTTTTTCTGGTACCAGAAATCGAACTCACGACCTCATGCTTGCCAGGCAGGTGCTGTGCCGCTGAGCTAAATCCCCAGCCCCTGATTTGTTCACTTTAAAATGATTAATTTTTGTTATGTGAATTTTAGCTCAGTAAAAATGTGAAAAAGTGCTTTATATGTAATTTTCATTTCATCCTCAAGTATAGTAAAAGACTTCTACTCAGAGATCTAGAGTTAATAAAATTAATTTTTTTTACTGATGCATAAGACATTGTTCACTTGATCTTAGCCAAAGACCAAGAAGCAATAATAAATGACAATTTTAAGTAAAATTGACATTTTACTTACTACCAGCGCATGTTGATAATACAGTAGCTACTAGTAAATATTATACTATTGCTTTAATTTGCGACACAGTGTCAATAATTTACTACTTTCACCATAAGTGCAAATGTCAATGTGGTAAAAAAAAAGTAGGGGGCAAATAATTTATGGGTATTATTATGAAGATAGCTTTGACCCATATGGAACTTTGAAAATGTCTGAAGGGCCCTAGGGACCTGATAATATTTTGAGAATCATTGCTCTATATTAAATTCAAACTGCAGTAGATGTGCAGTGTGGTGTCTGGAAAATTGTGGGAGATTTTATTTTGTGGTTTTTTGTTTTTTTTTGTCTCTTTCCTTGAGACAGGGTCTCACTATGCAGTTCAGGCTGAACTTGAGCTCACTTTGTAGCCCAGGCTGGTCTCAAACTCGAACGATCCTCCTGCCTCAGCCTTCCGAATGTTGGGATTACAGGCACGTGCCGCCACGACCGGCAGTTGTGGGAGATTCTGAATCACAGAAATATGATTCAGTTCTAGTTTCTGTCAGCCGCTGGACAAGTTGACCTTCAAGGACTGAAAGTCATAGTTATCCCTGTCTGTAGCTGGGCTGGAAAGTGAAGGAGATGTTGACTCATTGTGAGGATTTGGGGATAAAGCACACAATGCATTTGTTGAAATAAATGACTTTTAGCATTAAGCAGCAGGACTTAGTGTTGGGAAGCCTGCATTTCCAGGGACTGAGGCACCTCTGCCTTCTGGGGCCCTCCCACTTTAAGGAGCCTCTCCTTTTCATTAGTCAGCTTCTCCATCTGTCTTAGGCTACCTCAAGCAGTCCCTAAGCATCTGAAAGAACGTTTTTCAGCTTAAATAGCAGAAGGGGATGAAGTTTAAAGGATAGTGGGTGGAAAGGAAGGTTGGGAGGGCAGAGGGAGCCCCTTACATGAGAAATAGGGCAAAGAAATGAAACCTGCACTGAGCCTGGGTTGGTTCCCTCTCTCTTTGACCCACCATACAAAATTAGGACCTTGTCTTCAGCCACTCATAAAGGTACTGACCATTGGTTTTGCTTTTTTATAGGGTATAAAACATCTTCAAACCTATTACCACAAGGAACTCTTACACACTTCTGCGAGGTAAGCAAGGCTGTGATAACGACTGCACAGAGCAATGAAGAAACTCAGGCACAGAAAAAGGAAATGAGGAACAAGTATATGGAGGTACTAAGATTCAAATTTAAAGCCAATCATGGTGGCACACACCTGTAATCTCAGCACTTGGGAGGCTGAGGCAGGAGAATTACTGGGAGTTCAAGGCCAACCTGAACTACATAGTGAGACCCTGCCTCAAAAAACAAAAGCAAAAACAACAAAAAACAAAATTTCAAGTTTAACTCTTTAATCAGACCAGCTTTCCTTTGTGTCCTCTTAGGCCCTTCTGGAAGCGAGTTTATGTTTTGTTTTTTGTGCCAGGGATCAAATCCAAGGTGAAAGGTAGTATGATTTTTTTTTTGTCTTTTTGAGACAGGGTCTCACTATGTAGTTCAGGCTGACCTTGAACTCACTTTGTAGCCCACGCTAGCCTTGAACTCACAACAGTCCTCCTGCCTCAGTCTCCCAAATGCTGGGATTACAGGTATGCACCAATAGGCCTGGGTCGAATGACTATAAACATGAATTCAGAGTCAAATCAATTGTGCTCAAATCCTGACTTTTATAGCTCCTGATGTATAAAATGGGGGAGAATAATACCTGTTGATAAGATGCTCACATAGCTCAGGGCATTGTTTTGGGAGTTTGATCTTGGGATAGGGCTTTGTTTTCTAGTCTACAGTGGCCTTGAACTCAGTATGTAGTCCAGGTTGGCCTCGAACTCATGGCAATCCTCCTGTCTCAGCCTCCCAAGCGCTGAGATTACAGGTGTGTACCATCACACCTAGCTGTACAGTGCATATCAAAAATTTCAATCCAAAACTCAGAGTGGTGGTACTTGCCTGTAATCTCAGCCTGAAGTGAGGCTTAGGCAAGAGGATTACAAATTTAAGGCCAGTCTGAGTAATAGTTCATAGCTGTATGGGTTTAATCCCTAGCACAGCAAAAAGAAAAAGAAGAGAAAACCACTGTAATCCATTTTAGTCATTAGGGGAATAAGGAGACACAAATTCTCTAATTTATTGGTCAGAAAAGTTCTTCCAAATATCTTAAATATTGGTTGAGGATTCAGTTGAAGATTCTTTTAACCCAGATTAAGAGTCAAACAGTGATACTGTATGATATTCTATTACAACATGATAGAATGTGAACATGACACGCCAACCTGTTTGCTCTCTCTTCATGGATATCTGGGAACTGTGGAATTGGCTGAGTGGAGGTCAAATGCCTATTGGCCGAGCCCTTTGCCCACTCCACTGGACACTAACTAGCTTAGAATCGGGTGCTAGCATCAGTCAAATCAATGGCCACCCACCTGTGGAAATCCATTCTAACACCTTTCTGAGAGCTGGCTGGAACAATTTCTACCAGCAGAGGACTGATGACTGATGGGAACTTTGGACAATGGGAGAAACATGGAAAAATATTTTATTGTTATTTTTCATTTGAGTCATTTATCTAATCTATTTCTTTTCCTATTCTATAAATGTGATAATCACATACAGAAAGGAGACATCAGGACAGCAGCATATAAATTAAAGTGTAAGTTTTACTGGGAGTTGTGGAGGCTGAGGCAGGAGGATTGCTGTAAGTTCCAGGCCTGCCTGGGCTACATAGTGAGTTCGAGGCTCAGCCTGAGCTGGGTGTGGTGGCACATGACTGTAATCCCAGCACTTGGGAGGCTGAGGCAGGAGGATCGTTGCAAGTTCGAGACCAGCCTGGGCTGCAAAGTGAACTCAATGCCAGCCTGAGCTGTGTAGCGAGACCTTGTCTCAAAAAGACAAACAAACAAACAAACAAAAAAAAAAAAAAAAGTATAGGTTTTGATACGCAGTACCACAAGAAAGAAAGAGAGAAAGAAAAAAAAGGCCAGCCTGCCTTAAGGCTAATAAGAGGTCACCACTGAGCTTCAAATTTAGCCCTGGTTTTTCTGGAAGCTGGGAAGATGGAACGCTAGACACTATCAGTTGCATAACACTAGCTCAGAAAGGAGGAAGCCACCAGTTTCTCTGAGAGTAAAACAAAAGGCAAACCTTACTTTGAACTGTAATGTAATTTCCTACTTGAGGTGCATTTTTTTTTTTTTTTTTTGAGACAGGGTCTTGCTATCTATTCCAGGCAGGCCCTGAACTCGGTACTTATGTAGCCTAGGGTGGCCTCTAATCTGAGTATTCGGATTACAGGCATGCACCACTACTTTCTTGAGATTTTATTTTAGGAGGTCAGCCTAATGAGTGAAAGTATTTTTTCTCTGTTGGCTTTCGATTTGAATTTTGTTTTAATAAGTGCAGCTTATTCCGGGCTTCATTTTTTTCATCTGTAAAATGGAGACAACAGCAAAATACCTATTAAAGTTGTTGTAAAGATTCAGTCATCTCTAAATTAATCAGGAAATCTGACGAGCCTACCACTCCTCTTGCACAATTCCAGATGGGGGGGGTTACGGCGGCAAAACAAGATCGTTATCTTCAAGTAGTTTTTACATTCTAGTCGGATGGAAAGACAATAATCGTTGAAAATAAACACACTTTCACAAAGTTTTGTGGAAAAAACACAACAAATGCATGGGTAGATTTCATTTGACTTGTTTTCTCAGCCATTTTCCAGAGAAGCGAAGGGCATAATGTTAAAATGCAAAGATAATGCAGGCTTGGAGTGTGGAATTCTGCAGGCTAGTGTGGATAGGTTTTAATTTTTGTTTTTGATCTAAAACTCACTTCTCCATTGTGCTTTTGATTAGGAGCTGAGGCTGAGATAGTCTGAAATTGTATTCTGAGTATAATACACTGTATTTACACGTATATTAAATTAGATTTATTCCAACTAGTAAGTAGAATGAGTCCTGCCCAGGGCTGTAGAGCTAGGAAAAGATGCCTCCTGAAAATCTTTAGAATCACTTTGTTTTTTTCGATATGTCACTATTCTTCCCCGTCCATTTCCTATTTGATCAGTCCATTTTAGGCTGGGCGCCTCTGGGAGTCTCTCCCCTGCCCGGCGCTTTCTGCAGGCCTGCGGCCACGCCCACATTCTGGGGCGTGACCTGCGGCCTCGGCCCCGCCTCCGTCCGACCCGCGGGAGCCGCCTTCTTTCCCTGACCGCCGACTGTGCGCAGTGGCGTGCGCGCGCGCCCCCGCTCGCGGCCCGGCTCGGCGTCGGGAGCGCGCTCTGTGTGGCCGCTGCCGCCATGTTGTTGTGGTTGTGAGAAGGCGGCGGCGGCGGCGGAGCAGCCGGACGAGACGCGCCAGCGGCCGAGCCCTGGCCCCCCGCCGGCCCTGGCTGGAAGCCTGGTGGGGTGGCGGAGGAGGCCGTGCCGTGGCGGACTTCGCCATGTCCTGCCGCTCGGTAAGAAGCCTCCTCCATCGCTTGGGGTGGTGAGGAGGAGCTGGAGGAGGGGCCGCCGTCGGCCCTGGGGCGGCCGCTGTCACACTCCAGGGAGGCAGTGGCCCGCCGGGGGCTGGGGATGGTTTTCGGGGCCCGCGGGGAGGGGGCGGCCCAGGTGGTTGTCTTCGCCGCCGCCAGCGGGAGGCGCAGAGAGTGCGAGAGCTGCGGCCCGGCTCGGCCCGGACCCGAGGCGCGGGGGAGGCGGGGTCCCCGGCCTGGGCGGCCTTCCCGGACCCGGGGAGCACTGGCGACGGGGCGCAGGGTGTGCGGTGCTACCTCCCGAGCGCCCGGCCCGATGCCGCTGGGTCCCTGGGAGGTGGGTGTGCATCCCTCGGCCGCGGCTGGGTCGCTGGGAGTCGACTGTGGGGCTGGGGGCCGGAGGTCGGGGACCACTGGAGCCCGGGGCGAGCGGTGCTGGCCAGGCCTTGTGGGAAGGAGGAGTGGCCGCCTGGCCGTGCAGTCTGACTGTGCGTCCCCCTGACCGGGTCGTACTTTGGTGGGAAGCACAGTTTGGGGGCGGTCGAGGGACCACAGGGAACACGAGTCTATCAGCTCCGCGAAAGATACAGTGTTATTTTTTGGTTAGAAATTGTGTTGGAGTTACTGCATCTCAGGACCAATAAGATTATATTGTTGGTTATACTTGGGGCTGGAAAACTTATCTCAAAATTATGGGGTAGATTTTATGGCTACTTTAATAGGCCCTTCTGGAGTCTGATAATCTCACTTGTAAATTTTGCACTACTGTTATTTACATTCAAGTGTCTTCTCCAGACCCATCCGAAATTCTTGTTCTGGTATCTTGACATGTTTTCTGACATCTATTTTTCGTATAAAAAGTGTAATCCGATTGAGGTTCAACTTATTTTCTCACATGGTGCATAGTAATGCCATCAGAGGTTGTTGCTGAATTATAGGAGTTTTTTTTTTTTTTTTTTTTTTTTAATGTAAAGTGTTTGTGACTTGTCCATGGAGAGGTTATGGGAACCTTGTCTTTTTAGATTCAAAGCTGTTTCAGTATGGCAAGAGACATGATCTGTTTTTGCTGGGAAACCAAGTAAGGTGTGTTGATAGATTTCAGGCATGTTATTAAACTAAATTTGGAGGGTTCAAGAGTTTTAGATTGGCTGTATCAAAGGCTTCTTTGAACTCAGCCTCCCTCACTTCAGGTGAGCCAGGGCTGTTCCTGTCACTGGCACAGTGGTGCATTCCTATTTGTAGTTAATGGCAAGCCATAGAACTAGTGTCTCAGCTTATATGCCAGGCTCTTTAGTTTAGTGGTCACCTAAAGGTCAGTCATTAGAAATATTATGGGTTGCCTCAAATGCTAACTCTTGGACCTCATGCAGAACCTGGTGAATTAAAATCTCCGAAAATGGACCCTGGGAAAGTCTAGGCTTATAAAGCTCTCCGAATGACTGGTGTGCTAGACGTGTGAACTTCTGCTTTGGGTTGGGTATTCCAAAGAATTACCATTAATTAAATGACTTCTGAGAGTGCTTTTATGTGTAGCTCTTTAAGAGTTTGAGAGGTAGGGAAGAAGGGGAAACATGAAAAATACAAAACTGCAAATTGAACATCTTTCAAAATATAGCAGATTTGTGCAGGGGAAACAGCTTTGCTTCCAAAGGTTATTTGTCCACAAGCCATTAGGAACGTATTTGATGAAAGTAGATGGCTGCTTAACTGGAGGTACATCCAGAGGTACATTGAAGAATCCAGAGGGAAGAAGCAGCAAAGGAGAGGCAGTACATCTGCTTCTCACTCCAAAGGAGTCTCCTGAAGATGCTTCCCAGCATCTCAATATTGTGATTGCTCCTAAACCGTGTGACTCAAGGATTTTCTAGTAAAGGGTAGGGTGGATGTGTTAGCAGTCATTTGAGACCAGGGTTTTGAACCAGGAGGGTTTAATGTAAATTGTAAAACGTTCTTAAAATTTGGTCTAATCTGTGAGGAGTGGTAAAGTCAGTTTAAAACTCTGCTGTAGGTCCTGGTTAATACCTTGTTTGATAACCTGGAGTCTTGCATTACCAAAGGAAGTATTCATGTTTTAGAGGGAGTGAGTGTTACAATTTTGGAAGAGGTGGAAGAAAGTATTATAGTTGTGTAGGATAGTGAAGGAGTTTGGTAAATATGTCATATCATAGAGTAATTTTAGAGAGGTGCACCCAGTTGTTCACAAAAGCCAGAGCCCATGTTTGTTTTCTTTCCTGGTATCCCCAGTAGTTAGCCCAGTACTTGGTACAGGTATTCTATACCTTAGATTAGATTTTGAGTAAATGAATAGTGCTGGTATGGGAAAAAGAACAGTTATGGTAGTTGATAGCAGTATTAGTTACTAAAAGCTACTTGATATCTTGCATTAGATTGAAGAGCCAGTTTTCAGTCCTTATTTGTAATTTTTGATATTGTTTCAAGAGATTTGTTTTGTTTTTGTTTTTTTGAAACAAGATCTTGCTATGTAGGTAAGGCTGGCCTTGAACTCAATGATTCTGTTGCCTTAGCTGCTATAGCGTGTGCACCATGCTTGTCTGAGATTGGATTTTCTACAAAGGTGATCAGTGATTTCTTTTTTTTTAATTTTAATTTCTGTTTTTGCTGTCAGTGTTTTCTGCAAAGACTGTTAGTGTCAGTGACAGTCTACTTGACCAGTACGGCTTGCTTCAAGCCTAGGTTATGCTCCTCTTTTTGTTTGTAGCACTATCCTGTTTCCTAGTTTTTGAGTCTTAATGTGTTTCAAGATTTTTAGGTATTAATGACTTTTTTTGGTCTTTTTGAGGCAGGGTTTTACTGTGTAGTTTAGTCTGGCCTTAAACTCACTCTGTAGCCCAGGCTGGCCTTGAACTCACAGTGATCTTCCTGTGAGTGCTGGGATTACAGGTATGTGCCACTAAACTTCCCAAGTGCTAGAATTACAGGCGTGTGCCACCATGCCCAGCCAGTGACTTTTTAAAAAGAATACATTTTTTAAACGCAGAGGTCGTATAGACTATGGAAAGCTCTGGGTTGGCAGACAGACATAGATTCTGATTACATTTGTGTCATTAATTGCTGTTGGGAATGTCATTTAACTTCTCTGGGCTTTGTTTCCTCATCTGTATAATTAAGGGCCTGTACTCATTGACTACTTAGTCTGGTCCTGCCCATCTCATCTCATCCCATATAGGTGAGTATTTTTCATGTGAAAGAAAGAAAGAACTAATGTTCTTTTTTGGGTTTTGCTTTAATTTATGGATTTTATACTTTGTCCAAAAGTGATCTGAAAATTGAGTGCATGTTGCAAGTATTATGAAGAAAGAACATGCTTATTCTGTTGTAATTCACTTAGTGTTGAAATCAAGTCAGGTTTCACATAAGGAACTTCATAATTTGGTGTGAAGCCACAAGACTAAGAATGGTTTGGGAGAAATTTGTGCAATTTGTGTGGCTAGTTGTTTCTTACAGACTACCCAGTTCTTTAATTTTCTATGGTGAATTTAAATGTGATTTTACAATCAGTGAAATATTAAATTTAAGACAATATGAAATCACATCCATATTGGATTATACTAGGATTCCTAGTAATTGTAGAGGCTACCAAAGTTATTAATATGTCATTGCTATTTTTAATCTCAATTTTGTGGTACTGATAGTGGTACCATGCATTATTCTTCAATTTTGTACTTTATCTAGAAACACAGTAAACCTTTTAAATTCATATGTATATCAGATGTTCAAAACAAAAGTTGTTTTAGAATGACAGTGGATTGACCAGCACAGCTTGGTTTGAGCCTAGGTTGTGCTCCTCTTTTTGTTTGTGGCAGGCCACATAAAACTCTGGGCTCCAGTTCCTTCATTAGTAAAAGGAGGAAGAGCAACCTCTCTACTTACTACACAGACTGTCGGGGCAGAGCAAATGAAATGGTATATATGAAAATCAATCTAAATATGTAAAAGGATGGTACTGACCTAGAATCCTATTGTTTTAGGCGCCCCACTCCTTTTTGGCTTATGGAGCAGTGGGAACTTGGTATATGTTGTCAAGTGCAGAATTTCCTAACATCACTGATACAGCAACAGAAGAGGTGTTTGGTTTTGTGTTCTCCCTTGAGAAACCTTTCAGCACTTGCATCTGCTAGTAGGAATAGTCATAGTGTTGCGGGGACTTCAGAGGGATCATGTTTGTGGCAGAGTTTTGTACTTGCTATATTTCAACCATTTTGTGACGTTGGAGCTGTGGTGGAAGGTAATAGGAACAAGAAGTTTATTACATTTTGCATGAAGTTCTAGAACTTTCTAATGGTAGGTGGTAGTGTCATAGGCCAATGAAAGCATTGTGATTATTTTATTTTATTTTTTGGTTTTTTTGAGGCAGGGTTTCTCTATGTAGTCCAGGCTGGCCTTTAATTCACTATGTAGCCCAGGCTGGTCTCAAACTTGTGGCAGTCTCCCTGCCTCAGCCTCTTGAGTGCTGGTATTACAGACATGTGCCACCACACCCGGAAAAGCATTAAAAAATGTATCAGTACATTGACAATGCTAAAAGTAAGTACTGATTTAGGACACTTACTGATTTTTTAAAAAATATGTTTCTGTTTACTGGGATGCAGTATAAAAATTATTTTTTCTTTAAATTATTTTTTCAAAGTAAGCAGTTTAAGGAAAGCAGTTTAGGAATACGGTACCTTGGCAATTCAGGTAGAATGACTGAAATAGCTAGGCGTGGTGGCGCACACCTGTAATCCCAGCACTTGGGAGGCTGAGGCAGGAGCATCATTTCCAGTTCAAGGCGAGCCTAAACTGCATAGTGAGAATCTGTCTCAAAAAGACAAAAAAAAAAAAAATGACTGAAATATTAAGGCACAGGTGAGAGCTGTGGTATATGTACCTATAATCCCAGCTGTTTGAGAGGCTAACTTGAGCATTTTAACAAGATTTTGTCTCAAAAAAAAGAAAGACTGGCTATGTAGCTCTGTGACAGTGTGTTTGCCTAGCGTGCAGGAGGCTGTGATCCGTGGTTCAGTTTCTTCTTCTTTTTTTTTTTTTTTTTTTTTTTTTGAGATAGGGTCTCGCTGCGCAGTTCAGGCTGGCCTTGAGCTTACTTTGTAGCCCAGGCTGGTCTTGAACTTACAACAATCCTCCTGCCTTAGCCTCCTGACTGTTGGGCTGATTCAATTTCTAATACCACAAGAAAAAAGAAAAAAAGTAAAGCATAAATCAAATGAAAAGCCAAAAAAACATTGTGAGATTTGGTGACATTAAGACTATTCGGTTAATGGTGAAATAGCTCCTACTTGTCTTATAAACTGTTGATTTATTTATTTTATTTTTTTAATTTTTTGATACCAGGAATCGAACTCAGGAGCTCGTGCTTGCCAGGTAGGCACTTATGTCACTGAGCTATATCCCTGGCCCTAAACTGTCGATTTAATTACCAGAGTTAACACATAAATTTATGCTGTTACTCCTTTTCTTTTTTTTTTTTAATGCTAATATTACTAAGCACTCTGTCCTCACAAGATGGAGTACTTGGCTGGGTGTGGTGTGCACTCATATGTAATCCCAGTAGTTTGGGAGGTTTGAGGAGGATTGCAAGTTTGAGCCCACGCTGGGCAATTTAGTGCATTTAGGAGACCTTATCTTAAGAAACAGAAGACCCGCTTCAGTACAGAAATCTCTGATTCAGTCCCAAGTACCAAAACCATAACAGAACAGAACAAAACAAAACCAAACAATAAAAGATAGAATACTTGGCAACTACAAAGGAATTGTTTTGGTGCTTACTACCACAGAGCATCACTTTAGGTATGTCCAGGCTTAGATCTATTGTGCCTATTTAAGTCTTCACACAATGTTTAGGATGATTCTATTATGAGAGAAGGTAGCACGCTTTTCTGATTTCAGTTCTCTGGGGTTGAAGTCTAATTTCTTTAGTACCTGATGCTTTTGTAATTTAGTTGCAGAAGAGAAGTGAAAATTAATTCAGTTATTTAAATTATTCATAAATTGATAATCTGGCAAAACG
This sequence comes from Chinchilla lanigera, assembly GCF_000276665.1. Taxonomy (NCBI): domain Eukaryota; kingdom Metazoa; phylum Chordata; class Mammalia; order Rodentia; family Chinchillidae; genus Chinchilla; species Chinchilla lanigera. The sequence continues at coordinate 4,126,977 of NW_004955455.1, forward strand.
TACGGAAATTTATAAGCATATATTTTAAAGAATATTTTGGTAGTACTGGGGATTGAACCCGGGGCCTTTATACTGAACTACATCCCTAGCCTCTTTTTTAATTTTTTATTTTCAGAGAGGGTTTCACTAAGTCACTAAGTCTCCCAGGCTGGACTTGAATTTACCATCTTCCTACCCCAGCCTCCTAGAGTGCTGGGATTACAGGTGTGTGTCACCACTCCTAGTTTCTGTTTTAAAATAAGTATATTGATAAATCATCACAAAGTTGGAAATAACTGACTAAAAAGACAAGGCGATTACTTTGAAATAGAGGACTGGGCCTGGTGGTGTGCACCAGTAATCCCAGCACTCAGGAGGCTGAGGCAGGAGGATCATCCTGAGTTCAAGGCCAGCCTGGGCTACATAGTAAGTTCAAGGCCAGCCTGAACTAACAGCAAGACCCTGTCTCAAAAAACAAAAAACAAAGCAAAACACCACCCCCGCTGCCCAATTTGAAATAAGGTGGTTCTTTGTTCCATGTGTTTCATTTTTCTATAATATAAGCCAAATATATAATTAAGTATGTAGACTGATTCTACAGGCCCTGTGGGAAAGCAGAGTTTTTAGGGTTTTGGAATTAATAAAGAGTTTGAACTTAACCTCATTTTAAATTTCAAAATGAAATTATTTCAATTATGAAAACTACCATAGGGCTGGGGATATAGCTCAGCGGCACAGGTGCCTGCCTGGCAAGTACAAGGTCCTGAGTTCGTTTCCCGGTACCGGGAAAAAAAAAAAAAAAAAAAAAAACGAAAGAAAGCTACCATACACGTTAGTCATAAAAAATTATAAGAAACAAAAAAACAACAGTTGAGACAACCCAGGAGAGTAGGAGATGTCCTATAATCCTATTTAGAAGTAATACTTGGTGTTTATTCCCCTTACATATTGTCTATTGAAGTACTTAAAAAAACAATCTTCAGCGTGAGATTTTCAGTGTGTGATTCTCTTAGTGATACTATAGTATTGTGTAATGTAGATGCACCATAGTTTACAGCAATTTCCTGTTGTCAGTGGACATTGCCAGTTTTTTTCTTAAAAGTGCTTTGTTGAACTTGTGTGAACATTTTTTTTATGTAATTGTGCATTATTTTATTAGGATAAACTCTTAAAAGTGGGCATATCAGGTGAAAGTGATTTTCTTTTTCTTTGCACCTGTGATTGAATCCAGAGCCATACACAAGGTAATAAGCACACTATCACTGAGCTATGCCCTTACCCCTGGTCCATGTGATTTAAAGATATCTTATAGTAGATAGGATGTCTGTTTTAAACTGATGAACAGCTGGGTGTGGTGGTGCACACCTGTAGTCTCAGCCTGTAGGAGGCTGAGGCAGGAGTGGGCTACATAGTGAGCTCAAGACCAGCCTGAACTACATAGCAAAAACCTTGTCTCAAAAAAAGCCCAAAAAGATAAACTTGCCCCCTTTTTGAAACAGTTCTGGAAGTCCTCCTTCATGAGTGTCTCTATGAGGTGTGATAAAAATATACTTGCTGTTGCTGAGTGCCATTGAATAGAAAGAAAGGTTTGTAAAAACATTATGATGTGGCCTCCTTATCCACTTTATTCACTGGATCTGGCACTGTGCAAATTCTAGCTCTTGCCCAAAGTCAAAATGACTGTGAAAGGTAAGTGATTAGAATTGATTCAGGATATATAGACAGCCACGAGAGTGCAGTTGAAGACACTCAGAAAAAGAGAACTTTCACAACTGCTTCAGAAAGTGACAAGAATGATAGGATAAGTGTGTTTCAAGCTAGGGGAAATACTTTGAGGGGAATAATGGTGATGTGTCTTCTACTGTAATTTAAAAAAGTAAACATTGTATTTTTAAATCTTATTTATGTATGTATGTATATATGTATTTATTTATTTATTTATTTGAAACAGGGTCTCATAGGCAGTTCAGGCTGGCCTTGAGCTCACTTTGTAGCACAGGCTGGCCTCGAACTCTCAGTGATTCTCTTGCCTCAGCCTCCCGAGTGCTGGGATTATAGGCATGTGCCACTATGCCCAGCCTTCTCTAAACTTTTTTCTTTTGGTCTTTTTTTTTTTTTTTTTTTTTAAATACCAGGAATCGAACTCAGGGCCTCGAGCTTGCCAGGCAGGCGCTGTCCTGCTGAGCTGCATTCGGGTTTTTTGGTCTTTTTGGGACAGGGTCTCACAATGCTTCAGGCTGGTCTTGAACGCAAGCTGTACCCCAGGCTGGCCTCAAACTCACTCTGATCCTCCTGCCTCAGCCTCCCGAGTGCTGGGATTACAGATGTGTGCCACCATACCTGGCTAAACTTTTTGATTGCTCACCCTGTCAGTTAGAAATGGATTACTGTGTACTTTTATGAGTTATAAGCCAAGAAAATTAACAAGGATGAGAATTAAAAGTCAGGTTCACATATCTTCTTCCTTTACTCCAGTGGAGCATCTTGGGTTCTCTTTTCTTTTGTTTGTTTTTGAATTTTGAGACAGGGTCTTGCTATGAAGTTTAGGCTGTCTTTGAACTCACAGTGTAGCCCAGGCTGGCCTTGAACTTAGCTGTCCTCCTGTCTCAGCCTCTCAAGTGCTGTGCTACTGAGCCTGGTCTTTGGTTCTTTTTGAGGTATATTATATTCGACTTTGGATACCACTGCTTTAGAGTCTTAAGATTTAATATTAGGTTTTTATGGATGATTGTTTTTAGACATTTCACTAGTTAGATGGTCCTGTTTAGTTGAATAATGATAGGGTTTTTTTTCTTTTTTTCTCTTTTCTCGCTTATCTAGTTCAGGCTATTCTTGAATTTGCTTATGTAGTAGGGCTGGTCTGGAACTCATGGATGTTAGTCCTCGTGCCTCAGCCTCCTGAATGCTGGGTGGCAGGTGTGTGCCACCATGCCTGGCAGATAATGATAGTTTTTAAAGTGTCCCATGCTCTTATGAGAGTTACATAAGAGCAATAAGGGCAGTAAGGGCAGATGTACAATTAAATCATAAATTTAATGTTTTTGGTCTACCTTGAGATAGCTGAATTTGAAAAGGACAAATCATAGAATAGAAAACAGTATAAATAGTCTATTTCTCTTACATATATAGAGTATACTTTGGAAAATTATGCTTTATGGAATGCAGTGTGGTTATAATATCCGCCCCCTGTCGTTTCTTTTGAGACAGTCTTGCTAAGTTGCCCAGGTTGGGCTTTAGTTTGGCAGTCTTTCCACTTCAGCCTCCTGAAGTGCTGCGATTACAGGCATGTGCCATCATACTTGGCTAATACACCCCTGTTTTTTAAAATCTTAGGTTTTAGAGACTGGGTGAATGGATGATTAATTGCTGCTTGCTTTCCTTTGCTTACAAAGTACCAGAATTAACCTGTTACTGTAATTCCATTTGGAAGAGCCTGAGTTTATAATACTTTAAAAATGTTTTTTTGGGCTGAAACTTTCCATGATGAATCTTAGATTAAAAGGTAACTTCTTAACTTCTTAAGTTTGTATAAGTCACTTTTTTTTTTTTTTTCCTCCGGTACCGGGAACCGAACTCACGACCTTGCGCTTGCAAGGCAGGCGCTTTGCCGCTGAGCTAAATCCCCAGCCCCTATATAAGTCACTTTTGACTTGTACCCCTTCCCCCATAAGTTACGAAATCAGGAAACAGGTTTTTGGTAACAGAAAAATGAGTCTCTCCCTATCATGGGGAACTTATTTTCAATTATTTGTATGGGTCATTGTCAGAGAAAGATAATATTGAAATCTTTGGAGATTGTGAAAAGAGATTATAGCTGGGTGTGCTACTGCACACCTATAGTCCCAGCACTTAGGAGGCTGAAGCAGGAGGATTGCCTTGAGTTCGAGGCCAGTCTAAGCCTTGTAGTGAGTTCAAGGCCAGCTTGAACAACATAGTGAGACCTTGTCTCAAAAAAAAGGTTCATATTAGGCAACTGCAGTGGTTATTATTTTTTTTTTTTTGAGTGGTTATTTTTTGTCAAATTAAATAAAATACTTTATATTGAAGATGGCATATAATATATGTATTTAGTGCTTTGGGCAAAAGGTTGGGTATCCCCTTTTTCCTTAGGTAGCATGATTTATAAGATACTTTCATATAGATCTTCTTAGAGCCCTGCAAGCATTTGAGGCCATCCTTTATCAGGGGTGTTGTGACTTGCTTAGACCACCTGTCTAGGATTTGACATCATATTTAAGCTCTATAAAAGTAAGGGCTGATTGCTGTTTTTTCCCTTACTATCTAGCATGTTATACCCTGATACAGAATAAACAAGCTGTCAGTATTTAGGGACTGTTGAAACTCTTATTTACTCATGCAAATAAGTTAAGTGTTTTAAAACCAACACTTAAGTTTCCTGTAGATTGTTCCTATATGTTTGTTTGTTTTTTGTCTTTTTTTTTTTAGACAGGGTCCTGCTATGCTGTTCCTTTATGTTATATACAGAGAATTGTTCCTTCATGTTATGTGCAGAGAAATTCTTGTTTTGTGAGAAGAGGTCATGTTGTGGTCAGGGTTTGCAAGGAAAACAATACAGAACACATAATTTATAGTATTATTTTATAATAGTCGCCCAAAGAGTCATATACAAAGAGAGAGCAGAAAATCTGTCCACACACTAAAGACCCAAAGAATCCAGCCTGGACCCCACGGCAATGTTCTGCATGAGTCTAGTTGAAGACCTAGAGCACATGACAATGCCTCATGCAAGTCTGTTTCATGGATTTGTGCTGGGCAGGCCCAAAGGTCAGTGGCGGAAACTAGAAAGTCTGTGCCAGTGGGATGAAGGATCTGTGCTAGCAGGCTGAGGGATCAGCACTCGAGCCAGGAAGCAACACTCAAAGTAAAGACTAGAGCTCTCCTGAAAAGTATCACAGCTGTTCTCAGTGACAGTGAGATCCTGAGCTCCTCTGACTGTAAGAACAGCTGAGTGCATATCAGGAAAGCTAGCATGACAGACTCCTCCAGGAGAACCAACAGCCCCCTAACAGCCCCTCTTCTTCTCCATTCTCTTTTTATGCTGTTGGCAACAATCTTCAGGTGGGCCTTCCACATCCAGCACCATGCTGATTTAGTTCAGCTGGGTACAAGTTGACCACCAGTTGTCAGTCCACCACAGGTCATTAATTTAATTTAATTTACTTAATTTTTTTTTGAGTCAGAGTCTCAGCTATGCAGTTCAGGCTGTGCTTGAACTCACTGTGTAGCCTAGGCTGGCCTCTTAACTCACTGTGATCCTTTTGCCTCAGCCTCCTAAGTTCCGGAGGTCATTAATTTTAGTTCGTTTTTTTTTTTTTTCCTGGTACTGGGAATCGAACTCACGACCTTGCACTTGCCAGACAGGCGCTGTGCCGCTGAGCTAAATCCCCAGCCCCAAGGGGGTCATTAATTTTAAACTAATCTTTTAGATACCCTTTTGCTTTCTCGGTATTTTCAAGGGTACAAAAAAATGTTAATTAGTTTGTTGTGTATGTCCTTTGTACTCGCAAGACTATAGAAATGAATATATGGATGTATTGTTTATATAGTAGACTGCTGTTTAAAAAAAGAATATACTTTAGCTGGTGGTTGCATATGTAATGGTTCTCTCTTTCTTTTTTTTATCATGGTGCTAGGGATAGAACCCAGGGCCTTGTTTATGCCAGGCAAGTGCTTAGGTACTCTACCACTGAACTATTCCTGTGTAACGGTTCTTGAAACATGGATTCCATAGTTTGCCATAGGGTGAGTGAAAAGGAGAAAGTCTGACTTCCCCTTACGTGTCTCATTCCTTCCCATTCCCTGTTCCTTTTTTGGGGGGTGGGTGTTGTGATACTGAGGACTGTCATCCGCAGTCATCTGTCCTTGCTTGCTTGCTTTCTTTTTCCTTCCTCCCTCCCTCCCTCTCTTTCACTGGGGATTTTTTTTCCCTAGGGTCCTGGGAATTGAACGCAGGACCTTGTGCTTGCCAGGCAAGTGTTTGTGCCACTGACTATATCCTTGGCCCTTTCACTGGGGATTGAACTGAGGGTCTTTGCACTTAGCTACTTCCCCACCCCATTTTTTATTTGAGACAGTGTCTTGCTAAATTGCGTAGGCTGGGCTTAAATTTGTTTTCTTCCTGCCTCAGCCTCTCAGAGTGCTGAGACTACATGTGGGTACCACCTTACCCTACTTGTTTTTCATTTTGAGACACGGTCTTGCTGTGCAGTTCAGACTGGGCTTGAATTTGCTGTAGAGCCCAGACTAGCCTTGAACTCATGGCGATCCTCATGCCTCAGCCTCATGCGTGCTGGGATTACAGGTGTGTGCTACCATGCCCGGCTAAAGTTTTCATTTTTTATTGTCTCATGAAGGTTTACGTCACAGTTACCACTGGGAAAGTGAGTGGTTAACTGGCTTCAGTTCCTAAGCAGAGTGGCAGCTGTAGGAAATGGTATGGAAGGAATGGGGCAGGAAAGCTGATTTGAACTTTCTCATTGTAAGCTCTACTTGGAATGAAGACAGTCTGTGGTTTTTTTTTGAGACAGGGTCTCCTATGTAGTTCAGCCATGCCTTGAACTCATTATGTAGTACAGGCTGGCCTGGAACTCACTGGATTCTCCTGCCTTAGCCTACTGGGATTACAGGCATATGCCACCATGCCTGGCCTTGATAGTCTGGGTTTTGATCACAAATACTAGGGGATTTTTTTTTCCTGCCTAAGAAGTTCATTGAGAATTAGGAGCAATACCTCATAAAAACCAGGTTCTCTGCATGCTGTCAACACAGGGTGCAGCCTAAACTTCTAGTTCTGCCGATTTACTGTATGGACTCAAGCAAATGCTGTAGTTTTGTGTGTGTGTGTGTGTGTGTGTGTGTGTGTGTTTCAAATACCAAGTGGTGTTCCTGCAACTTAGAGGTGAGAACTATTCTGTACATGTAATATGAGTTGGAGGATATTTAGGCAATTTTTATTAAGACAATACAGTCTCATCAGAGTTTTGGTTTTATTGTGCAGGTGGGAGCTGAGTCACTCTTTAAGTTTATAATCTTAGCTGGTAGTATTTAGGCAGCTCTATGTAGTATATCCTTTAAGAGTTTAAGTGATTAGAGTTTGTCAGCTTTTGCTGTTAGTGTACTGTGTATTTATAGTAGCCTTGAATGCTGATGTGTGTCAATGGCTGACACATTCAAAAGGTGTTAAGATATTTGTGATTATCTACTTGTACTTTCTCTTAAAGAATAAGGTTAAAGTTGGAGTAGTTGAGGCAATAAAAGCAGGAACTAGTATTAAGGTTTTTTTTTAAGTTGGGAATTTTATAGTAAAGAATTACAGGCTTGTAAAAACCCATTTTAGAAGTCTATAAAACTTAGCTTCTTGTCTCCAAATTTTACATCCCTGGTTCATTTTCTTAAGTGTGCAATATTTAAATATTTCAAAAAATCTGGAGAATAACAAAACTAAGGCCTGATTCAGTAAGTGTTGATTTAATAGCTGTTGAGCATCTTGTTAGATTTGCTTTGAGTCTTTCATGTAGGGGCAAAGTTAAAGAATATGGCTTTTTTCTTTTTTTTTTTTTTTATTGTCTTTTTGAGACAGGATCTCACTATGCAGTTCAGGCTGGCCTTGAGCTCACTTTGTAGCCCAGGCTGGCCTTGAACTCGCAATGATCCTCCTGCCTCAGCTGTCTGAGTGCTGGAATTACAAGCATGCACCACCATGCCCAGAGTAAGAATATGGCTTTAAGAGGCTTGTGGTCTGAAATCTTTTTGTGAGTTGCACCGTTTTTTTCCTTGTCTCTTCTTTAAAAAAAAAAAGCTATTCAAATTTTATTGATCAGAGATTAATGTTCTTGAGACATTTATGAGTCTGTTTTTTCCTACAAAAAGTGACTCAAAATTTCTGTCTTAGAAATTTTATCAGAGGGAGAGAAGTTATCAGCTGCTTGTCTTTAAATAAATTACTGTCTTGGATTTTTTTTCATTGCTTGAGAAATAGTTTGCCTCCAGAGTGACTTATGGTTTGAATTTGAGTTTTTGATAGTGTTGTTAGAACTTTTCTTACATTTATCTTATTTGCAAGAAGAAAAAAAGTATATAAGAAAGAACCAATGAAGAGAACATACTGTATGATTCCATTTCTGTAGTTTAACAAACAAAATTAAAACATGGGAATGGAAGTCAGAATAATTATTGTCATTGGTCGTAATAATGAGAGATTATAGGGGTGCTAGTAATGTTCTGTGTCTTTTTTTTTTAATGTTCTGTGTCTTGATCGGGTTTCTTGACTTTGTGATTGTATTTAGTTTATGAGACTCATTGGGACCTGTGCCTTCTTACTTTTTTTTTTTTTTTTTGATATATATGCTGTACCTCAGTTAAAAACTTTTGTTCTCTCACAGTTTTTTTTTTTCTTTTTTTTTCTATTTCTGTTTTTGAAACAGAGTCTTGCTTATGTTGCCTAGGCTGGTCTTAAACACCTGGGCTAAAGTGATCCTCCTGCCTCAGCTTCTTGAGTAGTTGAAATTACAGGTGTGTCATACCATGCTGACCTTGCCAAATGTTCAAGAACCCAATCAGCTAAATTTGTCTCTCTCCAGTGTGTTTTTTTTTTTTTTTTTTTTTTTTTTTTTTGAGACAGAGTCTCACCACGTAGTTCAGGCTGACCTTAAGCTCACTTTGTAGCTCAGGCTGGCCTCTAACTTGAAGCAGTCCTCCTGCCTCAACCTCTCAAGTGTTGGGATTACAGTATTCACCATTATGCCCAGCTGTCCTTCAGCTTTTACTGTAGCTTCCACTACTTATATCCATACAGAAGTACACTTAATGATAAAGTCTATTTTACCTTTTTTATAATGGTGTAAAAATAGACATACACAGCTGTGCATAAAACAAATGCATAACTTAATGAATTTTTAGAATGATTAAATTGGAGGGTTATTTTTTGGGGGGGTTACATCATGCATGTTTCTTTATCAGGAAGGATAGAGTGGATGGAGGGCTAAAAATTTTGGAGAGAAGAAAGTTCTAAGAACTTTTAGAACACGATCCTTGTGTTGGGTCTGCCTTCATATTACTGTTTTCTTTGGACTATTTATATAACTTATTTGGGCCTCAGAGTTTCTTGTATAACAAGGATAATGTTTAAATTTTTTTCCCCCCCTAAGAAACTAGGTGCAGTGCAGGTAAAATCTGAGGAATACGGTATAATATTACTAGATACTGTCTTTATGCCATTAAGCTTAAGTCACCTACCTTAGAGAACAGAACTGTATGCTATATAAAAGTAAAAATGGTTTAAGGCCACAGCTAGTGATTGTTATTATTTATTTATATCAGATAATGACAGGCACTACCCTGATAGATTTACATGTATTAACTCATTTACTTGTCTGGGATTATTTAGGCACAGTTATTCCAGTTTTACTGATGAGGAAATTGAGGCAAAAGGAGGTAACTGGTCTGGATAAATTGAGATTCTGAGTCTGAGTGCATTTTGCTATACTGCCTTGTTAAGTGAAACCACTCAAAGAATTTTAGGCATATATTTTAAGATCTAGAATCCGTAATCTCTTGGTGGTTTTTTGAAGTGAAAAATTTGGTTTTTTGAACAAAAATTGGCAGAGGAGCCTCTTATGCTTTGACCATTATTATTCTGGGAAAGATTGATGTTAATATTTATTACTTAGGTTTTATTTTCTCTTGACTAAAGTCATTTTCTTCTAAAACTACCAAGATATAAACAGTAAGTAGTTTTTTTGTTTAAAAAATACTTTTTTTTTTTGTTTTGTTTTTGTTTTTCTTCCTGTACTAGGAATTGAACTCACAACCTTGCACTTGCCAGGCAGGTGCTGTGCTGCTGAGCTAAATCCCTAGCCCCTAAAAAATACATTTTTGATCCTAAGGGAATTTGTGATTTATTTACAGATATTGTTTAGGTTTCTAGGCAAAGTGTTTGTTTTTGTTTTTTTGAGACAAGGTCTCACTTTGTAGTGAAGGCTAGCCTTGAACTCACTGTGTAGCCCAGGCTAGCCTCTAACTCGCAGTGATCCTTCTGCTGCATCCTCCAGGGTGCTGAGATTATAGATAAGATTGTGCCACCATGCCCAGCTGGCAAAATGTTAATGTGAATTTTCAAACTTGGAAACAGACAAGTTTAGTGTTCTTGCTTTGATTTTTTAAGCAACATCTGGTGATGGTATCAGCAATAAGATTCTGTCACTTCTCTGTGGTTAAAGACTTTCTGGAAGTAAAACAGCCTTTTTGAGTACAGTGCAGCTAGTTTTGAAAATATATAGTTGTTAAACACTACTACAGTCAAGGCAAATAATAGTCTTACTATCTCAAAACTTTCTTGTGGCCCTTTTAGTTAGCCCAGTCTTTGGCAATCTGTTATCTCTTACTATTTTATGTTTCAGAATTCCATATTAATGGAATCATGTAGTATGTTGCCTTTTGAGACCAGTGTTGAAAAATTTTTTTTTTTAGTATATGTTTATGATACATAGTGTTTGCATTCAGCTTGGGGATTTGATACATGTATTTATCATCTTGATCATTTTTACTCTTCCTGTGTGCTCCTCTTGAACATGTTTACTGTCTTTGCCTGCCCCTTACCAATCCCTTTCCTCTGTCTACAGAGTCTATTTCCCTGTTGCTTAACATGGATATTTTGCTCTATTTCACCTGGCTTTATGATCTCAAGAGTCACCCATTTTTGTACAAATGACTCACATTTATTCTTAATGGCTGAGTAGTACTCCATTGTGTATAGTATATACCACATTTCCTTTATTTATTCATCTGTTGATGAGCATTTAGGCTGCTTCCATGAAATAACTGTTGTGGGTTATGCTGTTGTAAATATGAATATGGAGACTTCTGTCTTTTACTTAACAATGCAGTTTGAGGTTTATCCATGTTTTGGATGTCAGTAATTTCTTTTGTTATTGTTTGGGGAGTACTGGGTATTGAAGCCAGGGCCTTTGCACTGAGTTTCATCTCTGTCCCTTTTTAAAATAGTTTATTTCGAGACAGGGTTTGAGTTGCCTAGGTGGGAATTGAACTTATGAACCTCCTTCCTCTACTTCTCAGAATGTTGGAATTAGAGGCTTGCACCATTGGCAGTTAAGCTAGGGCATTTATGTTATGCTCTGATAGAAAATTTGTCTGGATCTTGCTAATGTCCTAAGACTTTGCAGGAGGCTGAGATTGCACACTTATACTCCCAGTACTTGAGAGGCTGAGGCAGGAGGGTATCCATGAGTTCAAGGCCAACCTGAACTATAGAGTTGCTGTCTCAAAACAAACAGTCTAGCTCTGTGATGGTGCACACCTGTAGTCTTAGCATGCCAGCTGAGACAGGGGGACTGTCTGGAGTAGGAGCAAAGCCTGGGCTATATAGTGGTGAACTCAAGGCCAGCTTGGACTACATCGAGAGACCCTGAGTTACTCCCCCATGAAACCCCTAAAAAACAAAACAAAACAATCCACAAGACCCCGTGCTAAAAGGTCCAAAATAAAAGACTTTGCTTTGTGAATACAGCTCTAGGACACCCTACTTGAGAGGTCCCTAGCGTGTCACTTAGGGAATTGGTTCTTTGGGATTCCTTCATAGTGCTTAGCTATCTAGGTATTCAGGAAGCCTTTGCAGCCATGATACAAAAGGCATGATTTTGGTACAGGGAAGCAGAACGCAAGAATTGTGGGGTCAAAGAGGCTTCTACCTAAATTTCAGAAGAAGGCGTAGAAGGCCAGGCAGTGTGCCCCTGAGAGGACAGTGTGTGAGGCTGTGAGAGTGAATCCAAAAGTGCGGGGGACTCAGAAAGTTGGAGAGGCTGGGAGTGTGGACCGACTGAAGAAAGTGTCAAGAAGTGATCAAACTCAGCTCAGAAAGCAAGCACAAGGGAGGGCTACAACCACTGGCAGTGCCACAGGGCTGGGCTGCCCAAGCCTTTTGGAGATCTCTTTTGGAATGAGAATGTTTATCCTATTTTGTTTTATGCTGGTAGTACAGTGTACCTTGATTCATGAACTTAATTTGTTTTATGATTTTGGGGAAGATTGCTGAGTTTGTGCTTGTGTGGGGAAAATGGCTGTGGTTGTGGTTGTCCATAATGTGGAGTTTGTGAACAGAAGTAAAATTTTGTCAAATACTTTTGTTTGAAAACTGAATTGTTTGTGAACAGAGGTATTCTCTGAGGCATTAACTTTCTTTCTTGGTGATTTTTTTTGGTTTGATTTGTTTTTTGAGACAGGGTCTGGCTTCTTTTTAATTTTTTTTACAGGAGCTCACAGCTAAGAATTTGCCTCAAGTCTCAGAGGAGACTTTGGACCTGTACTTTTCAGCAGTGCTGGGACAGTTAAGGCTTTGGCAGCTCTTAGAGATGGACTACATGCATTTAGCATACAGAAATATGAATGAGCCTTTTAGGGGTCAGGGGTAGAATGTTATGGTTTAGATCTAAAATGGCCCCCAAAGCTACATCTGTTTATAGCTGACTTGCTGTTACTTGCTACCTAGTTGGAAGAGGTGGGTCATTGTGGGCATGATTTGGGAGGGTATATCACCCTTCCTGGTTCCTCCCTTAACTCTGCTCCACCCAGGCCCTTTCACCATGCCTTCCTGTCTTGGAGCCAGCCAATTATGAACTAAAAAAACATGAGCCAAAGTAAACCTCTCTCCCTTCAAGTTTCAGTTGTTGGGTATTTTGTCCTGGCAACTAGACTTTTAGGCCCTTGGAGCTGTAGAACAGGGCTGAGGAGGACAAGTGCCAGAGGTAAACTTTAATCACTATCACAAATGACATGTGGAAAATTGACATGGTACCAAAATTTAAATAACATCAAGTCTACCCTCTGTTACTTATAGTCTTAGAGGTATTTGTTACATTGGAATGCTGTAAGAAGCTTACACATTTTCCACTTGTAATGTTTATGAAGAAAATAATACATAAAATCAGCACCTAGCTTAGTATAAATAAAAGGGAGATCCATCTCCTTAAAATTTCATAGATATGTGAATACTTCTTGAGTTCTTATAGCTTTTATTTTTGGTCCTGGGCATTGAATCATGATCTTGACCATGCTGAGCAGGTACTGTACCACTGAGCTATACCCCCGGCTCATGTATATAATAACTCTTTTTATTTTTTAAATTTTTTAAATTTTTAAATTTTTAAATTTTTTAACATATAAAAACTTAGAACTTTTCAAAATATAAAATTCAGTGCTATAGTTTTTTTTTTTTTTTTTTTTTTTTTTTTTTTTTGAGACAGGGTCTTCTGTAGCCCAGGCTGGCCTTGAAGCTAACGATCCTCCTGCCCTGTCCTGCTGAGTGCTGGGGTTGCAGGCACATGCCACGCCTAGCTAGTCTTTCTGTTTGAATAAAATACTTCGTTGGTGTGAGCATTCGTTGGTTTAGAATTCTCTCAAGCATTCTAAATTGTTTGCATTTAACTGTAGGGAGCATGTTGTCTTTTCTATTAGTGTATTGATTTGTATGTTTTATATATTTTTAGTGTTTCTTGAATTTGCTTGTTTATGTATATGTAGTTTTTTCCCTTTTGAGTATTAAAAGCAACTTTTATAGGTTTTTGGTGCATATTTTAAATTTGTGCACTAAAACACTGCATAAGCATATTTTAAATCATGTTAAGTTTCTTAAAACCATTACTGCATATATTAGCTTCCCCCCAGTCATTATTGCATCCATTTACTGATAAACTTGAAACAAACTCTGAGCTTCTGAAAGTCTAGAATCACCCTGCTCCACTGCCAGTTTTTAAAGTTTATAGAAAACTTTGATGTCTTTTTATGGATCAGTACCACACATAAATATTTATTTAATCTCACTTAGTATACATTAGTCAGCTATTACTATTTTCAGGGCAAGGACCTTTCCTATGCTTGTTCTGTAGAATTACTTAAGTTGCCCTATACCGATCCCTTCCCCTGTCTCCAGCATTTTTTCTTTTTTGAGACAGGATCTTGCTATGTAGTTCACTTCAGGCTAACCTTGAACTCACTATGTAGCCCAGGCTGGCCAACTCATGGCAATCTTCTTGCCTCAGCCTACCAAGTGCTGGGATTACAGGCATGTACCACCATGCCTGGCTCCTGGCATCTTTTACCTTCTCAAAACCAGAAATCACAATTTTTTAATAGATTCCTCTAAAAAGGTACAATAGAGTAGATTTTTTACCCTTCAGTGATAGTCTTACCCCATACAAAAATGTTAAGATGACTCTTTCCTCTTTAAGAGCATAAAAAAATTTGAAATGTACCCTTCTGCATAAAATCTTTTTTTTTTTTTTTCCCTTCGGTGTTTTTTGAGACAGGGTTTCACTATGCACTTCACGCTGGCCTTGAACTCACTTTGTAGCCCAGGCTGGCCTCAAACTCACAGCAGTCCTTCTGCTTCAGTCCCCTGAGTGCTGGGATTACAGGCATGCACCTCCATGCCCTTCCTTACTTACGTAAAACTTTAAAGAAGATTATCAGGAAAATTTAAAGGACGTTTTTGGATACTAGCAAAGAACATATTTGTGTTTTTTTTTTTTTTTTTGAGAAGAGAATCTTAACCTGATGGTTTTAACATTCTTTCTCTTGTATCATTCATATTTTACTAAATCATGAGTGGCTTGCTTGGATATGTATCTGTATCCTTTCTTTCATAAATACTTTGAGAGAGTCTTTTGAAGTGCAGTGTTTTGGCCACCATTCAGATTCTACAGAAATACAGTTTCAAGGTAAGCTGAGCAAAAGAACACATTGTCAGTAGTCCAGAAACTGACTCACCAAGGAGTAATGATAGACACTTTGAAGGGAATGACCTATCTCCGGATCATACTTCAAAGCTTCATGCTGTGATTACATCAGAAAATGCAGCCAAGAAATCAAGATGAGATCTTACTTGTATCCCTTGAGAGTAATATTACATAGGTAGGAAGGACTTCCATGGTAGGATGCAAGTGAGATTCTTTTCACCAACAATCTTGTAACATTTGGGTTGGGAAACAAATTGAAGATGTAGAATGATGGTGACTCTTGTGGAACTACAGTGCCTTTTTGCTTTTCTGGGCCTGGATGAGAATAGCCAGCCTTGTAATGACTAAGGGTTAACTCAGGAAACTCAATGCGGATCAGTTTTCTAGAGCTAAGGGAATATACTTAGCTCAGTAGTAAGCACAAGTATCATGTTCATGTCAGACACTGTGCTTCTGTTTCCTACTTCAACAGACCAGAAGAAACCAAAGCAAGACCAGTATCAGTTCAGTTTTGAGGAACGAACAGGCCCTTTGCCTTTAGCATTTGCACGTTTTAGAATTAAAAATAAAGTGAACTTGCTTCAGTAATGTGAAATAGAAATTGACTCCAGTAGTTTCTATGGACTAGAGTAATTGCAGCACCATTAAAAAATCTAGTTTCAGCCTTGTAAGTTTTTTTAGGTGGCCAGCTAATCTTATGATGACTACCAAAGATCACTTAACTCTTGTCCATGAGTGGAGATGACAGGAATATGCCTTTTTCATGTTCAGAATTGTCTGGGAGAGGGTATTGGGAATGTAGCTCAGTGGTAGAGCACCTACCTTGCATATGAGAGGCTCTGGGTTTGATCCCCAGCACTGGAAAAATTAATTGTCCCAGAGAAAAGAAAACTCCTAAGCATTGAGTCTCCTCCAATGCTGGGATTACAGGCATGTGCCACCATGCCCAGCTCATTTTGATTATTGAACTTTGTGTTTCTCAATAAAATTTAAACATGATTTACTGTACAATATAATATAGAATATAATGTGGCTGTTTACATGATTTACTATAGAATATAATGTAGCTATTTGCTGTCTTCTCTCAAGCATAATATTTAAAAATAGAAAGTTGGCTTTCAGTTGTTTTCTCTAGCATGGACTTTTGAAAAGTTAATGTGCTTTTTTTTGTCTTTTTGAGATAGGGTCTTGCTATGCAGTTTAGGCTGCCCTTGAGCTCACTTTGTGGTCCGGGCTAGTCTCAAACTCGCAGTGGTACTCCTGCCTCAGCTTCCTGAGTTCTGGGATTATAGGCATGTGCCACTAATGCTGGCTAAAGTGTTTTTTTTTAAGGTATATGCTATTTTTTCAAACTGGATGTGGTGCTGTACACCTGTAATCCCAGCATTGCAGGAGACTCAGGCAGGAGAATCACAAGTTCAGGTCCTACCTGGGCAACTTACTGAGACCCTGTCATAAAATAAAAAATAAAGACTGTTCTTGTAGCTTAGTGGCAAACCACCCCAGGGTTCAGTTCCCCAGTACAGAGGGGTGGGTGGTGAGTAGGAGGGAGATGTTACTTTCTGTTATATTTGAATACTTTGAGAGTACAAACTGTTGTTTCCTTTAGTAATAGGGACCTTGTTTCATTGTGCTGAGAGAGACAGAGAGAGAGAAAATAAACTACTTTCTCTTAATTTCTGTTTTTTAGCTTTTCGAGACAGAGTGCTTTGCTCCCCTCTCACTTCCCCAGTCCTTTTGTTTTGAATTGGCCTCATATGTGCTATTCCTATTTAATTTCTTACATGCTTTAAACTAGCATCTGTAAATTATTAGCTAGCTTTATGACTTGGGCAAGTTACCTCTCTACATTTTAATTTTTTTCGAAAGTGAGGATAATATTACCTACTTTGCAGAATTATTGTAAGATTAAATGATTATTAAATGGTGCAGCACCTGGAAGAATGTTCTGTGTGTTTTGGTGATTACAATTATTATAAGCAAGAACCTTGACTTCTTGCCTACACTTTTGCAGCCCTTCACTTTTGTACGTTTTTGGTGAACAGTGTGATTCAGAATCTTAACAAAACTTTATATTAAGCAATAATAATACCAACTTTTATTTCTTTACCATAAATAATTATAAAATTCTGCTTGTTAAAAATAGAGTATCCTTTATTGCCGTAACTTGAACTTGCAGGATAAGTAGTAAATGCGGTGCTTTTTTTTTTTTTTAAATATCTTACAGGTACTTACATACTTGTTCATATAGGTCATTGCTTGAATTGAATTCTGAATGTACAGCTGAATCTAGTTCAGGTATGTAGCACAAAACAGTTTGTTTTGTTTTTTGTTTTGTTTTGAGACAGGGTCTCACTGTGTAGTTCAGGCCAGTCTTGAGTTCACTGTGTAGCCCGGGCTGGCCTTGAAGTCGCAGTGATCCTCCTGCCTCAGTTTCTCCCTGAGAGCTGGGGTTACAGTCATGCATCACTGCGCCCAGTGCACAAAACAGTTTGCATGCAACTGTAAGTATTGGAAAGAAAAACTAGTTGATAGCAAACTGCAGCAGTTAAATTGAGTGGTGGATCAAAGAATTGAGGATACTGAGTTCTATTTAACACTGAATTATTTGGAAACACTTTCCTGCAGACAAAATATTTAGAACCTAGATACACTAGGAAATTTTGGATTCCTTTCCACTTACCAAACCTCTTGAAAAGTGAAGCTTTTTTCTAAACAGATTTAGCTCCTTGAGGTTTAGCCATTGCTGTTGTGATGATCACCAACAGTAGGAATCTTATGCTACTGAATAAGGTTTGTGCCGCTACTGAATAAGTTTTAAAAATGAGATTGCCCTATTTCTTGCTAAACTAGAATATATAAGTTCATTAAAATGATTTTTACTCTTCCTTTTTCTTCCTGTAATAGTACTTTAATTATGCATAAGCCAGTCATTTAGTGCAAGGGGTTAGATTTACATTTTTTTTGTTGTTCATTTAGTAGGATTATTCCTATGTCCTAGATTGTATCCTTAAACCAGATTTTTTTGGGGGGAACATTTAGGCATCTCATCCCAATAGTTGTAGTACTAATATATTCATGAAACTTTTTGTTTTTTGAGATCTTCGTATTTAATTCATGATGTCAAAATAAGTTAGCATATATAGTGACAAAGCATTGCTTTCAGTTTATTCAACAAGGATTCCCACTCTTACTTTCTGGCGGGGTGAACATGTATACCAGGCCTGGCCAATTTTGTACTGTTTCTACTAGTAATACTGATTGATACAAGGGGTTGGCACTTCTAACTCCACAGGTGGCTGTTGTCAGCCTACCTTGTAAATCCTTGTATGTTTATGTATCTTATATTAAATCTATTCTCTAATGAGCACTGAATGGTACAGATTTTGGTACTGGGAGTGTCTCTAGAGAAATGGAATTGTAGAGATGAAATTCTGTAGTGGCTTTAGTGGTTCCTAGAATTGGGTTTTTAATTTGATGAGACCTAAACATGCCATCGTCTCTCCTGATAATGTGTAGAGTACTGACAGTCTGTGGTGTGAATTTTTTAAAATGATCCACAATGTAGATCCATTTGATTAATTCATCATGGGTGAGATGCAAGGAATTTACTGACTCCATATATGCTACTTTTGAATATTTTTGGCAGAGTGGGAAATATGATGGTACTGAATGGTTGCTCTTAGCATCTCTGGACAAGGTGATGGAAGAAAATAATGAGCTCAAAGCAGGCATTAAAAATCTAAAGTCTTCTTAGTATGAAGACAGATAATATAGGGAAGTAAGGAGCTCAAAGGGGCAAATTCTCAGCTCCAGACATGCATAAAAAATTTAAAAGTTTCTAAGTGTGTCCTGAAAGAGAATCCTCTCCTTTATCCAAAGTGCTGAGATTTCAGAAACCCAAACAGAAGCCCTTATAACTTGATTGGCTGAAATACAGTGTAAATTTAAATGTAACGCTCAGCTTTGAATGGTTTCTGAAGTAAAGGAGAGGGCTCTGATCAGAAAAGAGTGGTATCCTGTAAATTGGGATGGAGATGTTTAGGAAGATCCTGACCAGGCTGGGGATATTGAGCTCCTAGACTCTAATGAGGTTATTTTACCAGAGGAAGACATTTCCCTACTGATAGTGATGGACGCATTTCAACCCCCACCCCCTGTGGTGTTGGCCTGTCCTATTCCTGAGGAAATTAATCCTGTGTTGACCAAGCATAATGATGCATACTCTCCTCAGGAACCTCATCACCACTCATTTTTGCTTCTAGGCCTATAGTGACCCTCAAATTGCAGAAGGTTCCTAAAAGTGAGGTACAGAGTGTGACCCATGAAGAGGTCTGCCATTTTTCCAAAGATCTTCTTGAGTTTCCTAACTCTTATAAGCAGAGGCCTGATGAGCAAGTGTGGAATGGATCATGAGTGTAGGATAGTGGTGGCATGCACCTGGATGAGGCTGAATTTGTCTGTATGGGGCCATTAAATAGAGATTTTGAATTTAATGTTGCAACTCATGGAGTTAAAGGTGTTAATAGTTTACAATATTTGGCTGGTTGGCACAAGGATGGATCAAAAGAAGGCCTACTGTGAATAAGTTAGAGATGCCCTGTAATCCTCAGTTTACTGTTATTGAGGAGTTTCAAAGGCTCAGGGAAATGGGAATGGTGGAGTAGGTTTTCCATATTAAACCAAATCCTCTACACTAGGATGATCCACAAAATGTATCTTTCACAAATAGCTGGAAAAACAGATTTGTGAGGGGAGGAGTAGCATCTCTGAAGGGTCCTGTCATTGCCCTTCTCTTTATACCAGAGCTTAGTGCAGGGATTATAGTTACTCAACTGGGAAATTTAATGGCAGGGGTTTTAATTGGATCCTGGAGTAGCAGGGGTCTATTGGCAGCACTCACATGATAAAGACAGGTGCATATACTTATTGTAATGGACAGCAGAAGCAGAACAATGATTGGAATGATCTGATACATGTAGACCTATCATGTTGGCTGATTAACCAGTGTTCCCTAAAGTGAAATAGATAGGAAGCCTACTAAAACTTTCACTAGATTTATACAATCAAAAAACTAACCTTGCAAGCATGAAGTCATGAGTTCAATTCCCGGTACCACCGAAAACAAAAAACAAAACAAAACCAAAACCAAAAAAAAAAAAACAAACTAATGGCAAATGAACAGAAACCTACCTCAAATCATAGTAACAGAGAATCATTGCCCCTCTACCAGTTCACAGATTTGAACCATTTTACAGATCCAAAACCCCTTGAATGAAGGAGTGGCTGGGTCCTCATGAGAAAATACTTGTGTGTGCTACTAAAAATTTATATGGTTAGCCTTTCACATCCTTCTCCAAAAGGACCTATGGCATTACACTGGGGGAAGGGAAATTATCAGAGATTTTGGAGACTACGAGACACTGGTTCAGATCTAATGCAGAAGGCCAAGGGAACACAGAATGGGTAGTAGAAGAAGATCATTATAAATACTGGCAATGACCTTGTGATCAGTTACAGAAATGAGGATTGCAATTTTAATAGTTCTCTTCTCGTATGCTTCCTATAAAATATAATGTTGATAGACTTAAAATTGGTTCTTTTTTTTGTTTGTTGTTTTGGTACCAGGAATTGAACCCAGGACCTCATGCTTGCCAGGCAGGTGCTATGCCCCTGAGCTATATCCCTGGCCCTTAAAATTGATTCATAAGTATTATTAAACCTACGTTATAATGTTCAAGTTATGAAATGTTAGGAATAAGCATCACCCTGAGAAAATTTGCCTTTTCTTCTGGGGAAGGAATTAGTATGCTTCCTTTTTTATTCGGGATAGTTATACTACGTTAGGTGTAATTATGAACCTGTCTGTATCTGGAGACTAAGTATGGTTTAAGGAAATGTGTCTGGTTTTCAAGTTGACAAGGGGTGGATTGTATAGTTAATTGAATGGATTTACTGAAGACAGAAAACCCACCCGGGGTGTGAGTGGCCCCAAGCCAGTAGACTTGTAGCCTGTATGGAATAAAAAGGGGAAAGAACTTTCACTGCTGTTTCTTCAGGGGAACTCCTGCCTTGGACGTCTGTCTACAGGCTTCTAGCACAGACCTTCAGCCTTCCAGCATAGATCCTTTGGCTTCCTGATAGTGACTCACATGGCACTCTACAGTGAGCTCCAGGCTTTTGATCTTTGACTGGCTCCTTGGGATCTTCAATGTACAGACAGCCCTTTTGTACTCTTCTACATCTGACACTACAGGTGGCTGTTGTAAGTTTACATTATAAATCCTTATATATTTATGTATCTTACATTAAATGTTTCTCTAGTATGCACTGATATAGTCCACAGTTTGTCTGTTTATTAGTTGATGGATATTTAGACAGTTTCCAGTGCTTACAGGTCTTTATATGGATATATGTTTTCATTACTTTTGGTTAAATACCTAGGAGTGGATATTGTAGGACTGTATAAGTGTATGTTTATAAGAAATTACTTACTTTGCATTTGTACCAGTAACATATGAGAATTTCATGTGCTTTACATTTTTGATAACAGTTGGAATTGTCAGCCTTTATTTAAAATTTTTTTTTTACTTTTTGGTTTTTTTGAGACCCTGTCTCAAAAAAGGAGGACACTACTATATGTAGTTGAGGCTGGCTTTGAACTTACTATGTAGCCCAGGCTGGCCTTGAACTCATGATGAATCTTCCTGCCTCAGCCTCCTGAGTGCTAGGATGCCAGGGGTGCACCATCACACCCAGCTAAGTATCATCAGCCTTTATGAACTTTATTCTGGTGGGTCTATAGCAGTGATGGTGAACCTTTTAGAACTTTCAGTGATAGCAGACAACTGGCTGTGGCATGTGTGCTATAGATTTGTTACCACTGCTCTGAAGTGGTATGTCTTCATGGTTTTTATTTATATTGTTCAGATGACTAATGAAAATTATGTTTTCATGTGTTTATTTGTATATCTTCTTTGATAAGTGTCTGTTCAAATATTTTACCCATTTAAAAATGTTGTTTTGTTTATTTTTAAATTGCAAGAGCTCTCTCTCTCTTTTT
>NW_004955455.1:4148896-4164688 GCF_000276665.1 Chinchilla lanigera
ATTTATATTTTGAGACAGGATCTCACTAAGTGGCTCAGGTTGGCCTTGAACTTGGTCCTCTTGCCTCAGCCTCCCAAGTAGTTGGGATTACAGGATTACAGGTGTGTGCAACCATGCCCAGCCACAAGAGTTCTTTATGTATTCTCCAAATGAATTGTCTACCATAGAGTTTGCAAATCGCATATTTTGCAAATGTTTCTCCTCTTCTCCCTTCCATTTTCCTTCATTTTTGTGGTGCTGGAGATTGAACCCAGAGTCTCAATGCTGCCTTTTACTTAACTGTTTTTCAGAGAGCAGCTACGCAGGGTATGGTGGCGCATGCCTGTAATTCCAGCATTTGGGAGGCTGAGGCAGGAGGATCATCAAGGCCAGCCTGGACTGTTACATAGTGAGTTCAAGGCCAGCCTTAACTACATATAGTGAGATACTGTCTAAAAAAAAACCCAAAAAAACCAGGGAGCAACAAATTTTAGTGAAACACTTCAAATTAAAGTTTATACAGGCTGGGCGTGGTGGGGCACACCTATAAGCTTATCACTCAGAAGGCTGAGGCAAGAGAATTGCTGTGAGTTTAAGGCTGACCTGGTCTACATAGTGAGTTCAAGGCCAGCCTGAACTACACAGTGAGACTGTCTCAAAAAAAGTTAGTAGAATGAGTGAAGTAAGGATTGGGGTTCATTTTTCTTTGTGTTCATGTTAATCAGCTTTTGTCATGTGACCAAATACCTGAGAAAAACAACTTCAAGGAGGAAAGGTTTATTTCAGCTTATGGTGATAGAGGTTTCAAGCTGTAGTTGGCTGGTTGCATTGCTGTGGGTCTAATGTAAGGCAGAACATCATGGTGAATGGGTGTGGTAGAGTGAAGCTGCTCATCTTATGACAGCCAGGAAGCAAAGAGCAGGGGAAAGAACCTGAAAGAAAGGGGCCAGGAACAGGATGGATGTAGATGCCAAGGTCATAGAGCCATGACACATTCCCTTCAAGTAGGCCCTCCTAAGATTCTGTCACTTTTCAATAGGGCCATCAAGTTACAACCTCATCCATGGATTAATCCACTGATGATGTTTAGAGCCATGTTCCAACCACTTTCTGAAAGCCCCATGTCTGAATAAATGAGACTTTTGGGGGACATTTTAGATTTAAACCATAACAATATATACAGATACCTAAACTTTCCCCTAAGCAATGTTTTAGTAGCATCCTGCAAATAAATTTATTGTATACTGTACTACCATTCAGTTTGTAATACTTTCTTTCTTCTTTTTTTTTTTTTTTTTTTTTTTTTTTGTGACAGGGTCTCAGTATGCAGTTCAGGCTGGCCTTGAGCTCACTTTGTAGCCCAGGCTGGACTCAAACTTGCAGTGATCCTGCCTCAGCCTCCTGAGTGTTGGGATTACAAGCATGAGCCACGATGCCTGGCTTGAAATATTTTCTGATCCCTCTTACAATGTCTTTTTGTCTTATAGCTTATTTTGAAGTATATTTTGTATTCTAGATTTTTAATTTAATTTTATTTTTTAAGACAGGATCTTGATGTGTAATTCAGTTCAGGCTGGTCTTGAACTCATAGCTATCCTCCTGCCTTAGCTTCCCAAGTGCTAGGATTATAGGCACCACCTTGCTGGGCTTCCAGATGTTTTATTGATACTAATTTCTAATGTAATTCTGTGTGCTCTGAGAACATATGCTATAGAGTTTCAGTCATTTGAGGTAGATTTTGTTGTGAGGCATATGGTCTGTCATGTTCTCTGTCTTTGGAAAGAACATGTATTCTGCAGTAGATATCAATTATTTGTTGATAGTGTTACTCAAATCTGCTATGATCTTTCCTGCTTTTGTTACTTGTTCTGTCATTTACCTTAAAGAACTGCCAAATCAGAATTGTAATTCTGTTTTTGCCTCATGTATTTTGAAATTATGTTTTTAGGCACATAACGTATTTGGGATAGTTTTCGTAGTGAATTCTTTCAGATTCGTCATAATGGTTTGTCCCTTTTTATCTTAGTAATGTTTACTGTCCCTAAGGCTTTTCTTGACATAAATACAGGTATTGTATCTTTCTTATGACTAATACTTTTTTTCCCATCTTGTAACTTTCAGTCTATATTACAAATTACATTTGTAATTTTTTTTTTTTTTTAATTTTATATTGATGGCGCATGCCTGTAATTCCAGCAGTGGGGGGGCTGAGCCAGGAGGATCGATGGGAGCTCGAGGCCAGCCTGGGCTACAAAGGGAGTTCAAACCCAGCCTGAACTGCATAGTGAAACCCTGTCTCAAAAAAGACCAAAAAAAAAAAAAAAAAATCAATTTTATATTTTAAGACAAGATCTAAGTCACTAAATTGCCCAGGCTGAGCCTGTACAGATTTTGGGGGGCTGGAGTCCCCTTCTAGAGGTGGTTTTTAGGTTCTTTCTGTCCTGAACAGAGAATTGGTCAAGACAAGCACAAATATTAGCAAGGTTTTAAATTTATTAAAGGTCAGAAAAAGACTCTGTGGGGAGTTTGGGCCAAGTAAAAGTAGAAGATGTACTCTACAAGTGAGTGGACTATCGTGAGAGAACACAGTGGCAAACAACTCATTGGTGAGTGTTCTTTTTATATTAGCCACTGCTTGCTCAGGCTGAGGTCAGGTCTAGGCCAGTGGTGGTGAACCTGTCGCACATGTACTGTAGCAGGCTGTTTACTTTGAAAGCTCTAAAAGGTTTACCATCACTGGCTAGGCAGTCCTGTCAAGTTCTTGGGAGAAGTCAATGAGCAGGGCTATGGGAACTTGCTTTCTTGCCTTCTTCTGCAGCCAGCTTTCCCACACTCTAGCCTTCTGTTCATGCTGCCCCCAGTCTCCCACTTGCCTTGTAATACGTTTCTTGCCGTTAGAATTTACATAGTTAGGTTTTGCTTTTTTTGTTTAGACTCACAGTTTTTTTAATACTGAGGGCTATACCCAGGACCTTCGCACTGAGTTACATTCACCCCTAGCTCTTTATTTTTTTATTTTGAGACAATGTCTTGCTAAGTTGCTGAATTGCCCAGGCTGGGCTGAAATTTTTGATCTTTCTGCCTCAGACATGTGCCACCATGTCCATCTTCCCCTTTCAGTTGTTGACTTTAAGGTCTATTTGAATGTCTTTGTCTTTGGAAAGAACATGTATTCTTCAGGTAGATATTTAAATATCTATGTCTTTGGAAAGAACTATATGGTTAGATTTAGAATCCATATGGTTAGATTTAGGTTTGTCATTTTGCCCCTATCCCTTCTATTTCTTTCTGCCTTGTTTTCCCCTTTCCTACCTTTCCAGTACTGGGGGTTGAACCCATGGCCTTTGTACTTTAAAGAATGCTTTGTCCTTTAAAAAGTTTTATAATTTGAGACAGGTCTTATTTTCTGTTCATCTCTGTTTTGTTGTCCTGTCATTTTTCAGATTAAGTATTCATAAAATTCATTTAATCTCCTTTACTAGAGTATTATTAGCATTACCTGTTTTGTTTTTTAATTTTTGTTGTGATTGTGGTATCTAACCCAGCGCCTTGTGCATGCTGACCATGCACTAAACCACTGAACTACGTCCTAAGTGCTATTTTTTCCCCTCTGTGACTACTGTAGAGTTAATAGTAGACATCTTTAACTTATTACAGTCTGCCTTCAAATAAAATCATACTGCTTACTTGGTGTATTATGTAAGAACCTTGTGGTAATTTATCTCCAATTTTCCACTTCTATCCTTTTTGCTGCTGTTCTGTGTTTACTTCTAGATATGTTAAGAACCGACAATTCATTGCTATTATATTTGATTTAAACAGTCTTAGAGAGAAAACTTTTATATTTATCTGAGTTCTTTAAGGGTTGTTTTTATTTAAAGTTTTCTTAGAGTGGGCTTTTGCCATGGGGCTAGTTTAGCTTTGCTTATAAGGTCTCAGCTGAAAGCTTCTCTTTACGCTGGTTGGTCAGAACCAGAACACCTGTGTAAACTGGTAGTTAAGTTGATATGTCTCAGGTAGTTGCTTGTTACCTAATGATTAGTTTCTTTGCCCACCCTCCTGGAATCTCACTTAATGCATGTGCAGGTAGTTTAGTAAAGATAAAAGGTTGTCCTATAAATTAAAGCTGTTGCAGCATTCCACGACTCATGTAAATTTCTGACTGGGTTTCTGGTCTGCTTGGATTCTCTGGCCTCTTTCTGGCTGGAGCCTGGAAAGTGCTTCAAGGTACAAAGCTCTCTCGGTTTAGGTTCAGTAATTTGTTTCTCTCAGGATTCACACTTTTATGCTATCAATTGCCTGTCATCCAAGAATAGCTATTTCATGCATTTTCCTACTTTTTTAGTTATGATAGCAGGGCTAGTCTTAAAAAGTTAACTCTCTCATAGCCAGGTTAATTTAGCCTTTTATATATACAAGATTCTGTATGATAAAAGCCACTACAGCCTATTTTATAGATTAATATCGTTTATTTTGCAGCAGTTGTCCTGGCTTAGCCAGTATGCGTTCTAATTGTTCATTACTGGATTTTATGCAAATTAAATGTTTAGCCTTCATAATAGGATTTGTAAACAATGCAGTGGTTCTACCACTTTACCAGTTGCTCCCTAATGCCTACAATTGATAGCTAGAACTGTCTTACTGGTCCTTGTAGGACAGTAGTTTGAGCTTTAAGATATAATGTTACCAATCAATTATGGATTATTCTGTTCTTGTTCTATAATATCCTACATTAAGTAATGGATTTTGTATCAGCCCTCACCAGCAATATTCATTAGAATGTGGAAGTAATTCAAGATGACAAGGCTTTTAGAAATGTGCTTTAACATTGGAGGAGGGAAAGTGATTGTAAGTGGCTATCTTTAATATGAAGGAGGTATTAAGTTATTTACAAAAAAGTGTTGTCAAAGGTATCTCATAGTTAGGTCTTTGTTTAAGACTGCAGACTTCAGTTTTGTATTTTTAGCACTGCTACCTTTGTCTTGATTGTAAGGCCCAAGAAAAGACCCTTCATAGAAGGCTTTTAAAATTACACTAGAACTTGCATTAAAATCTGCATTATAGACCTGTGAGACTTTATAATCAGAATGTGTAATTTTCATCTGCCTGTTGTTGACGGTATCTCTTATTTCCCTAGAACAAGTCTTTGTGCCTAATTTAGCCCTTAAGTATTGATAAATGAAGACAAGTAATTTCATTTCACTAAAAGTATTGGGCATACTCTTTTTAAGAGGAGGAAAATTTATTGGTGAATAGGAAAGGGGAATGGAGAATAGGAATAGCTCCTGAGAGACAGGAAGGGTCCTGAGTGGGTTGCCCAGTACTTAGTACTTTTTTGGTTTCATTTTACAACACCCACCGTTTTAATAGTGTATGCTTGATACATAAAAAACACATTTATTATGGGGAATTAGTGCATACACACATCACATCTTTTATAGCTTTAATATTTTAGTCAAAAGTCAATGATATTAAGTCCATGATACATATGAATAAGATCTGTGTATAGCTTGAAGATGAGTGAATATTGCTTGCTGTTAAATGGTATTTGAATACCTGCCAGAGGATCACTTGTATGTATTCTGAAATTAGTTTGAAATAAGACATTTTCCCTTTGTAATTAGCAAATGTCTTATTTTGTACATGGAGCCAGTTAAGTGTTAAATTAGAAAAGATTAGTAACTGCTGGTATTACCTGCCATGAGATGAGCCTGAAATATTGGGGAGCATGATTTGTACCTGTGCTGTTGGAGCTTTCTTAATAAAAGATGTACTGTTTCTTACATCACTCTCCTAATGTATGCCAGGATAACATTTTTCTTGTATTAAGAATGTGTCCATGACGTTAAAAAGACAGTTCTAAATTGGTCATCTGATTTAAATAGCTTCCATGTTTCTAATTAATTTTGAACTTTTTAATTTGACTAGCCAGTGGGAATTCTCTGAAACATTCACCATGGCTTGAAACATTTTTCTCTTAGATATTTTTGCCTTTTTCCTTTGCAGGACTTGGTTTAGGATTTTTGTTGAGACAGATTTTACTGTGTATCCTTGGCTGGTCTTAAACTCAGAATCCTGCCTCAGCCTTTTAAGTACTGGGATTACGGACTTGGACCACCACACTGTGCTTGGTTCAGACTTAATAAGTAGTTATCCAAGTGCCAGCTATTTACTGGCAGTCTTGTGCTGGAGCCTGGGGGTGCTGAACAAGAAACATAGTTTTTGACCTCTTTCAGTTTGTAGCCTATACAGGAAAAAGGAATAAGAGTGGGAGAATTATTCATGTATATATTACTTTTGTGAGTCAAGTGAGTAAGTACTCTGAATGGTTGATAATCTTCTGCTTTCTTTTGACATGGAGATTGTACTAAGATCTTAGTCCATTCTTAAGAGGGACTATATCATGTTATATGTTAGGGAATTTTAGTTGAAAAAGAAAAGATACTGGTTGTGGATCCTAAAAGACAGAAGTGCAAAGTATTTGCCTATAAGAATACAAAGAAAGGATTGCCTGTATGGTTAGAGGTACTGTTTTCTTTTGTCTATAAGGAACATTTTAATATAAGGGAAAAATCTATTGTTCAATATTTTTGGGACAACTACATGGTTTTGCTAGTTCTTACTGGGTTATTAAGTTACTTTTTTTTTTTGAGACAAGGTCTTGCTATGAGACAATGTCTTGCAAGTTCAGGCTATTCTTGAACTCACTGTTTAGCTGCGGCTGGCCTCAAACTCTCAGCAGTCCTCCTGCCTCAGCTTCCCGAGGGCTGGGATGGAGGCGTGTGCCACTACCACTGGCTAAGTTACCTCTTTTTAAACTTCCTGTTCTTTAACAGTTTTTTCTTTTTTTAAATCAGATTTTATTCGTACATTTTAGATATGTAGAATGATCCCATTCATCATAAATAATTTGTACCTGTACATGATTAATTTGATTCTTTTTTTTCCCATTCCCCTATCTTCCCTTGAACCAGTCCACCCCTCCCCATTTACAAAAGCTTTGTTTCTATTTTTTTTCCCTCCTTTTCTCTCTCTCTCTCTCTTTTTTTGGTATCAGGAATAGAACTCAGGATCTTGTGCTTGCCTTGTACTTTTTTTTTTTAGTATCAGGAATAGAACTCAGGACCTTGTGCTTGCCATGTACTTTTTTTTTTTTGGTATCAGGAATAGAACTCAGGACATTGTGCTTGCCATGTGCTGCTGAGCTGTATCCCTGACCCCTCTCATTTTTTGTTTTTTAACTTTTCCCTTCCTTTCTTTCCCCTCCACCTTTCCTTGTTCCCCTTCCCATTTGAAGATTTTCTTCCTATTTCACGTTATCTATTATAAATTTTACTCCTTATTTACACTTTTGATTTCTTACACCAGAGAAGCAATGCCATATTGTGGTAAAAGTATGGCCTCAAAGTGCATCTTTTTATGCTTCTTGTCCTTTAAAAAAATTTTTTTTTCTGGAGAAAAAAATTCTTTTTAAAATTTCACTATTTCTTGAGCTGGTGCGGTCAAGGCCAGCCTGAACTACGTAGTGAAACCCTATCTCCAAAAAAAAGAAAACAAAAATCTTATTTTTTCACCATGGCACATTTTTATTCTTAATACCATAACTATATGTAGTTAAAAGTAAATGATATTTTGCCTTGCCATGGATTTCTCACTAATGTATATGGTGAAGTGGTATAAATTGACCAGGTTTAAATAAACTGAAAGGAAAAACTAGCCAAGAAAAAGGGAAGTTTTCTCAAGAGCTTAACAGAATTATACTGTTAAAAAACAGTAGTATATGCTCAATAAGACATTTGGCTCCTAAAGTCTAATGAATATTTTTGGACTATTTATTTTTCACGTTTGGCGTATTTCCAGCACTGGTTTCAATTTTAGGAAATTTTTCCTAGGTTAAACTCAGTCCATTAGAATTACATTAGAGTAGGATAAACTAATGTTATACATTTTATTTTACTTATCCTTTATTATTAGGCAGTTTGCTTAAAAAATTTAACTCGTTAACTCATTATTTCTTTCTATACAAAAAAATTAAGATCATTGCATATTGTGCTAAAAGCAACTCATTTTTGCTAATTAAACCATCCTCCTGTGTTGGCCTCCTTAGTGCTGGAATTAATTGTGAACCACCAAGCACAGCTTATATATAAAATATATATTGCATATATATTATATATTTAAAATGTGTATTACATATATATTTTAAAGTGTTGGTTAGGATATAGAGAAATTGGAACCTTTATGAATTACTGCTGGGAAGGGAAAATGGTGTGGTGATTTCTAAATTAAATATATAGAATAACTACATGATCCAGCAGTTCCACTTATGGGTATACATGCAGAAGAAAACAGCTAGGACTTGAACAGATATTTGTATATTAATGTTCCCTGGGCAATTTAGTGAGACCTTGTCTCAAAAATAATTTGTTTTTAAAGGGCTGAACTATAGTTCAGTGTGAAGGCCTGTGTTCAGTTCCCAGCCGCCCCCCAATCCCTTTCCCCCCGTCCCCCTGCAGTCCTAATGTAGTAATAGCGCCTCATTTGTAGTTTGAATTTTCATGTCCCTAATGGCTAATGATTCTGAGCATCTTTTCTTGTACTGCAAGAAAATGTCTTTTGTATATGTATATGCTGTTTGGAATAATGTTTGTGCAAGTCGGTATTACTCTTCTTAGGCTACCTTAACAAAATATGACAGGCTTGGTGGCTCAAACAACAGGTTACTTTCCCACAGTTCTGGAGGCTGAAAGTTTAAGATCGCAGTTTCTGGCAGGGTTCAGTTAAATTGATTTTATTTCAATTTGGTTGTATATCCAAGTAGGATTGTTGGATCATGTGGTAGTTTAGATTTTTGAGGAATCTCCATAATTTTTTTTTCTTTTTTTAAATAATGGATATACCAGTATTCTTTTTCAGGATGTTTTTCATTATTCTGGCACCCTTGTATTCCCATGTAAATTTTAGGATCAGTATGTTGATAAATGTAAAAAAGCCAACTGGTCAATTTTTGTAGGTGTTGTATTGAAGGTGTACCTGTAAAAGCATGGCTAGAAAAGTCTGACAGAAAAAAAAGAAAACTCATAGTGTGTACCCCTAGAGAGGATGAGAAAGGGATTTTGGCTTTATTTTGAAGCCAAAATTAGATTAAATTGTGGGTAGTGCTGCCACGTTAATATTAAATCTTTTGATCAGTGAGCATGTATTCCTACTTAATTTTTAATTTCTTTTAATGTATTTCATAGTTTTGAGTTATTTGCATTTTTCTTTTTTCATTTTTCCTAGGATGTTTTGTTTTGCATGCTAGGCAAGTGCTTTGTCACTGAGTTACACTGCCAACCTTCCTCCTCCAGACTTTGAGGTATGCTAGAGGGTATTTTTATTCTTGCTTATAGGTGGTAGTTTATCAGAGGAAAAAATTGGAGTATTTTTAGGCTTTTCCAAGCAGTGTACAACATGGTGCACCACAGTACTTATAAAAATGATAGTATTCCTTGGATGATATTCTTTTAAAGGAAGGAAATATATTCCATCAGGTTTCATGTTCGCATCAGTACTTTCCAAAACTAATTTTCACTGTGCAAGTAGGTGAACGAATAAATGCTCCTTGTAAAGTATCAAAACAAAGCCAAAGTATCAAAACCTACTATTTTCAAAGTAGGTGAACAAATAAATGCTCCTTGTAAAGTATCAAAACAAAGCCAACAAGTATCAAAACAAATCCCTTTCTCATCCTCTCTAGGGGTACACACTATGAGTTTTCTTTTTTTCTGTCAGACTTTTCTCCCCATGCTTTTCTGAATGTATGTATCCCTAAATAATAAGTAGGTTTTTTTTTCATTTCCTCTATCTTTTTTCCACTATTGATAAACAGCCTGTTTCCCGTTTTTTTCCCTCAACCTATTGGAATGCTTTTATTTTTACCATTTTGGGTATTCCTTCAGCGAACATGTTGGACTGCTTTGCTGAGATGTATCAAGAGAAGTAGAGTTACTTGGTTGGTCATGTGGCATGCATAGCTGTCATCATGATGTACTGTTAAATTATTCTTCTAAGTAGTTTAACAGTTTTCCTATTACAGAAGTATATATGCAGGTGCTCACTTTTTCATGCCAGTGTCATTACTTGAAATTAACCAGTCTCTTTGCCAGTCTTTTGGGTGAAAAATAGTTACCTTTATTGTTTTAATTTGCATTTTTCTGATTATGAGGTTGAGATAATCTCATATATGTGTTGAACATTACATTTCTTCGGTAGTTTCCTGTTACTTTTTGTCTTTCATTTTCTCCCCCATCACAGAATATAGGTGGCTTTTAAATGGATGTACTCAGCTCTTTTGGTTGTAAGGCAGCTTTAGAAAAATGAATTTGTTATTGTCATGTCTCCGCTCAGACTTTGTTATTTTAAAAGGGAAGGTTCATATTTTGACTGAAATGCTTTAAATACAGCATTGGGTCATCAGCTGAGTGGGAGAGTGGTATGTGCAGAGTACAGCAGGTGAGGGCCAAGTGACTTATGTATAAGTTAATTTAGCCTCAGTGAATTTGTCTCTTAGTATTTAATGTACCAGTAATTTTTCAAAGCCTGCACTATGTGTGTTTTTAAGTTCAACTTTATTAAGGTAAATTTGTGTATGACAAAGTTCATTTTATTTTGGCATTTATATATCTATAAAATTTCCCAATCACGATACAGAATATTTCCATCACTGCTAACAAAGTTCCAGGTTACCTCTGACCACCATCTTTTTCCTCCTGCCATGGTGAGTCACTGATCTGGTCTACCATTGTAGGTTAGTTTTTCTGCTTGTAGAATTTAATATAAATGCTTACTCCCAGACCTTTTATGAGGGCTTCTGAGCTAATGATTATGTTCAGTTTATTACTAAAAACATGAGATTAAAAATAAACTTTAAAAATTATTGGTTTAAAATCTTGAATTTCCTAGAGTTAAGGGTTGTTTCTGAGTGATGATTTGGCAACTTTACTTCACTATTGGGTAGGTAAAAAATTTTATGTTAAATTCTGCAGTGGAAATATTGACACAGCAGAGTTAACAGAACTTGAATCTCTGAAATTAGATATAGCCCAGTGGAAGGAAGATAGTGATAGCCGATCTACCCCTATCTATTTCCATACTTGCCTTTTAAATACTAGTTTCACGGTCCTTTTAACCATTACCTTCAATAATTTTGACTTATCTTGTCCTCTGCATACAGATACTGCTTTGAGAAAAGGACAAAATCCAAATGAATACAGTATTCACTTTTTTTGTTTTTGTGTTGTTTTGTTTTAGTTTTTCAGTCAGGGTAGTTCACCATGAACTACTCACCATGTAGTTCAGGCAGGCCTTGAACTCACTACATAGCCCAGGCTGCCCTCAAACTTGTGGCGGTCCTCCTGCCTCAACCTCCCAGGTGCTGGGATTACAGGTGTGCCCACCATACCTGGCCTCCATATTCAGTTTGTGCCATTTTAAAAAAAAATTCTGTTCTTATAATCCTCACAGGCAGAGAATCCCTCCACCTTTTGAAGCTAAGACAGTAGGGGGGGCAGTATTTATAACCTGATTTATAGGCCCTCCCTTTAAAAACAGCTATATTGACATGTAATTTACAAACTATATTTCACCTATTCAGAGTATAAAATCCAGTGATTTCTAGTTGTTTACAGAATTGTGCAGCTGTCACCACAATTTTACCTTTTGGGGAGGGGGTGGTGCGGGAGATTGAACCCAAGATGCCAGCTTGCTATATCACTAATAAGCAAGTGCTCTATTAAGCTATATCCTCAGCCCCCAATCACCACAATTGTAGGATGTTTTCATTACCTGAAAAAGAAACTATAACTGTTAGTAGTCATTCCCTATTTCTTCCCTCATTTCCTCTCGTTCCCAGCTGCAGGCAACCATTTACTTTCTATTTCTATGTATTTTTCTGTTCAGGACATTAAAAAATATTCCTCCCGTCTAACTTGATAGCCTTTAACCAACATCTCCCCATTTTTTCCTTCCCAGCTATCATGCCTCTGGTATATACTATTCTACTTGATACTTTTGCCAGATTAACTTTCTAAGATCTCATTTGTGAGATCATGTTCTTTATTTTACTGAACAGAATGTCCTCCAGGTTTATCCATGCTGTCAAAGTGAAAGGAATTAGTTACTTTATGGCCAAATAGTATTCCATTTGGTACATATGTATCACATCCCACCCCCCTTTTTCTTTTGCCATACTGATGATTGAACCCAGCACCTACCCACTGAGTTGTATCCTGAGGCCTTTATATATATATATAGTATATTATACATATATATATTATATATAATATACTATAAATATATATTATTATTATTATTTTAAATTTTGAGACACGCGTCTCACTAAGTTGCTAAATTACCCTGACTGGGCTGGAATTCACAATCCTGCTTCATCTTCCTAAAGTGCTGGAATCACAGGCATGTGCACCACCATGCTTGGCTGTATCATATTTTGCTTATCCATTCAACTATTGATGGATGCATCCATCCCTTTTTTGTAAGACAGTGTTAGACATTCATCAGGAATTCGTTATATTTGGTAGGGTCTCTTGATGGTCAGGTCTTCATTCTTCTTTGCATGTAGCTTGATCTTGTGTACTTCCTGCTCAAAAGACTGTAATTATTAAAAGCAACAAAAATAAACATCTCCAAGGTAGATTCAGGTTGACCAGAATTGCAAGGACTAGTTGTTAATCAGAGTGCCAATGTGTTACTTTAGTCTATTGGCTTGTAGGTTTTGGATTTGAACCAAGAGATTCTGTTCCTAAGTACTTGTTCTCTTAATTAGAAAAAAAAATTGAGATGTAATATACATAAATATAATAAATATCTTTAAAGCTGGATAACTTTTTACATATATATAGACCCATGTAATTATACCCATATTAAGATAAAGAACATTTACAGCTTTCTTTTCCTGGGTTTCCTCCTGTCAGTACATACTCTTAAGAGATAATCACTGTTTTGTCATCTTATCACCACAGTGCCTTTGTGTTTGTTTTCACAGACATTCTTTTTAGACTGTTCTTTTTTTTTTTTTTTTTGGTTGTAAATTTAACTGAGCACTGAATTGGCATACCTAAGCTATTAGTGAAGTTGTAGTTAAAAGAAGGCAAGGAAGTGAGCAAGGCAAATTATATGCTTCAGGTGAGAATGATATTCTAAGGCAGTTTTATTTGGCATTCCTCATGGTCAGAGTATATTTTACTAGAACTAAGTATAAGTTCGTTTTTATTTGGATTTTTTACAGTAAGGAAAATAATGAGATAATAAAGAATAGGAGTGATACAATGAATGTTCATGTACTTACAACCTACTTTGACACATTTTTCTGTTTAGGCTTTTATTAGTGCTTACTAATTTTACAAGATATTGGGTTTCTTTTTTTGTTTTTTTTTTGAGACAGGGTCTTGCTCTGCAGTTCAGGCTGGCCTTGAACTCGCTTATGTAGCCCAGGCTAGCCTCAGACTCACAACGAGCATCCTGCCTCAGCCTCTAGAATGCTGGGATTACCTGCCTGTCCTACCATGTCCAACTAATTTGTATATTTTGATCATATCTGTTTTCCCATTGCTTTCCTATAATCCCTCCTCTTTACTAATTTCTCTTGCCTAGTAATTGCCTGTCTTTTACTTTCATGTCATATTTTTTTATATTCTACATATAAAGGAAAACATGTGATTCCTGTCTGTGAGTCTGGCTTACTTTGTTTAACATTATCTCCAGTTCCATTGATTTTGCTGCAATTGACAAAATTTTATTCTTTAAAGCTGAGTAATACTCCATTTTGTGTATATACCATAGTTTCTTTATCTGTTGATCTCTTGAAGGACACCTAGCCTGGTTTGGTGTTTTGGCTATTATGAATTGTACCCCAATAAAAGTGGGTATGAAAGTGTCCCTATATGCTGACTTTGATTTTTCTTGGTGTATATCAAGGAGTGGTATGTTTTAGATTTTAAAAATAAACTTGTTACTAGAATACAGTTTAAAGTTTACTAGAATACAATTTGAAATTTAATGAAAGTTCTATAAGAAATTCAAGAACTGCCAGTTGTCTTTACCAGTTGTTTATGTTTTATTTCATATGCATTTCTCTGTTTTTTCACCCGAATCATTTAAGTCAGAGGCACTGTGTCACTTTGCCTCTAAATACTTGAGAGTTTATTTTCTAAGAATAAAGATATTCTTTTATATAATCACAGGCAATTCTTTTCAATTGTTTATAGTTTAATTTTGAGGGTAATCTTACACTCTGTTCATGTTCTTGGTATATCTCACAGCAGAATTTTTTCACAGACTATCTCAAGTTGATAGACTTCAAAGTTTTTAATATGTTTTTAATCTTAAGTAAATGTAAGTGTACCTTGGTTTATTATTGGTCAAGACATTTTGAAATATGAAAATTAAAATATATCTTAACTGACTTGTATTTGTCATTGGGAAGATGTTACCAGTTGTGCTATCTCCCAGTTATAGTCACATCATTTTTGAACTGAAAGGTACTAATTAGGCCTTTATTTACCAGTGGCAGTCTTGTCCTTTGCATATAAAGATGATAGGTTAGGTTTGGGGTATAGTTGAGTGGTAGAAAGCCAGCTTAACATGTGTGAGGCTCTGGGTTTGATCCCCAGCACAGCACACAAAAGATGAAAGTATAACCCTAGTAGAGCAGGCGTTTTTAGTTGTCCCTTCTTACACTTCTCACAATGATGATACATTTGTGCATGCCCAGCTACATTTACTCTTCTTCCAGTTCTGCCTATAGTAGCTCACATTTAGGCTAGTTGGTCTATAGGTAAAGACGTGTATGTATAATAATTTATAGAAAGAACTAAGTTTGCTTGTGAAAATTAAACTGAGAACAGTGAATGTCTTAGCACGCATCTGTCTAACCAAATGAGCAACTATCTGTATTAAACACTTTTTTTTTTTTCTTGGTCTTCTTGAGATAAGGTCTCGCTATGCAGTTCAGGCTGGCCTTGAGCTCACTTTGTAGCCCAGGCTGGTCTCAAACTTGCAACAGTCCTCGTCCCTCAACCTCCTGAGTGCTGGGATTACAGGCATGTGGCACCACGCCTGACACTGTATTAAAAAGACTTGATGGTTGTGCCTTGTGTGGATATTAGAGCCCACTTTTTGTCTTGTGCATGCAACTTTTGAAATTTTTCCTTGCCATGTTTGTATTTTAATATAAAAGTGGTAATAATCTTTTTTTCTTAGTATCTAAGTTTTAGTACTTTATTGTAGATTGTAATATTTGGAGTTTGAAATGATCCTATCGTTTTAGGGGAAAACTGGGACATGTAGGTTTCTTGTAAGATCATAGTGAGGTGTCTTTTTTTTTTAAAATTTATTTATTTATTTTTTTTGAGGTGTCTTTTCTACTCTTAGTATTTTAAAATCTAGAAACAAACCTGCTTTTTAATCGTGATCAAGTTACCAAATCCTTGGTAAACTTGAAGTCCTGCTTGTGAAATGGGGCCAAGTAGCATTTGCTTCAGACCTGTGAAAATTAAGTGAGATAATGCCTGAAAAGTACCTAGCCCAATGATTTGCATCATTCAGTAAATGCTAGCTTTCCATGATAGACAAGAAAAGTACTTATTTGGAGTTTGGTTTTGCTTAACAAAATAATCTTTGTCCACTTAGACCAATTTTAGTAAGCATGTATTGTTCTGCTTTAGTATTTATTTATTTATATTTTAGAGAGTAAAAGAAGGATAACAATAATGGGGGGGCTTACCAAATTACAGACAAAGTGGTGGGAAATTATCA
>NW_004955455.1:4165440-4174986 GCF_000276665.1 Chinchilla lanigera
GGTGGGCATCTGCAGCCGGTGCATGGTGGGCCAATGTGTCATTGTTTCTGTGTGTCATGATAGTTCTCAATTGAGTGGCGGCGGCCGGCCTGAAGCCAGCGTGCCACGGTGCTCTCGGCCACATGGCTCCCTGTGTGCCGGGGGCCCTCCCTCTGGGGGCCTACGAGGCAGGGAGCGAGCTGCCAGTCTTCTGACCGGCGCTCCCCGCCCGTGGCTCCCCGTGTGCCGGGGGCCCTCCTTCCGGGGGCCTACAAGGCAGGAAGTGAGCCAGCCGAAAGACCGGCTCTCCCTGCCCGTGGCTCCCTGTGTGCCGGGGGCCCTCCCTCCGGGGCCCTACAAGGCAGGGAGTGAGCTGCTGGTCGGAAGACCGGCGTTCCCCGCCAGTGGCTCCTCATGCGCCAGAGGCCCTCCCTCCGGGGGCCTGTGAGGCAGGGAGCGTGCTTTAATATTTAAATGGAGCATTAGGTGCATGTGTATTTTAACGGTAGTTATTTTATGAAGTGAGAAATGGACATTTTTGTGTTGAAAGTCTTTTAAGAGCCTTTAAAAAAATGTCTGTTGGTTGGTTCTTCAGTAATCCAATGAGGTTGTTAGATCAGAGGAGATAATTCTATTTCTTTTGAGAGCTCAAACAGACACTTAGTGTATAGTACCACTAGTTATTGATGCACAACTGGACACTAGTGAAAATAGCTAATAGATGTGTGTGTTAGCTGTCTTTATCCTTACTGTAACATTATGCGATGTGGCAGCCATGGACACATGAAAAGAAAACGTGACTTGGTTAAGATTGTAGAACTAGTAAGTGACTGATTTGGATTTTGAGTCTAAAGCTGTGCAAGACTATCTTGAACACTAATGTTCTTTAAAGTGCTAGTATATGTTTTCAGCTCTTATATGAAACACTAGAGTACCCCTGAGAATCTTTGTTTAAAACAGCAGAAACTGAAGTGATACCATAGTAAAAAATGTCATGAATACTGACCCTAACTCGAACAATTTTTTAAAAGTCAGATTATTTGCATATGGTTGAGAATGTTTAGGTGGTTGCAGTCTCATTAATATACTGATCACATGGACCAAATTGTCTTCCATCAGCTTTTTGCTTCTTTACTCTTACGTTTACCGTATTGTGTGGGTGCCCATGACAACATAAACTTGCAGCCCAGTAATGCAGGGCAAGTAGAAGTCTTCCTTCTCAGGAGCTTTTTCTATACTAAATGCCTGCTCTAAGGGTGGTGAACTTGGGGGTTTAATGGAAAACTTTATTTCCTGTTAGATTGTTTGAATGTTGAAATAAAGAGATTCTAAGAATGAATAGAAATTAGTGCCTGACTTGAGGATATTTTAATAAATATAGATTTAGATTGAATGGATTTTTTGTTTTGTGAACTTCTTAAAAATGCTAATGGCTTTAACACATTCATAATGAGGCCATAATTCCTGTGTCTTACTACCAGGGGGCTCTGAACCCCTGGTGGTACATGGATATGTGACTGTTCCATTGTATGGCATGGGACAGTCATTCTGGTACCACCAGTGGTTCAAGTTTGTGGGAATGTGTTAATGTTACTATTTAATAATCATAATCGGTAATGGAATATTGAAAAAAATGACTAGTACATATTTTCCATACATAATGTAGTGGAGCATTATTTAGGGATATCAAGATGATTATCATTTTTGTGGTGCTGGGGATCAAACCAAAGGCCTTGCACATGTTAGTATATCTATTGAGGTACTTCCCAGGCCCACCAGGTTTTTAATTTAATGGCCGTTTTTTGCGGGGAGGGTTTCCCCTGGTACCAGGAATTGAACTCATGACCTTGTGCTTGCGAGGCAGGCGCTGTGCCACTGAGCTAAATCCCCAGCCCCTAGTGGCCGTTTTATTTGCCTTTGTATTTCTCCTTATTCCCAAGGTCTTTTTTCTTGATACTTTTTCTAAGTGAATTTCTTTAATAGAAGACAAATTTTTTTTTTTTTTTGGTTTTTTGGTTTTTCTCCGGTACCAGGAACCGAACTCACGAACTTGCGCTTGCCAGGCAGGTGCTTTGCCGCTGAGCTAAATCCCCAGCCCCTAGAAGACAAAATTGTAATACTAAAAAAAAAAAAAAAAGGCTCGTCTCATGCTTTATAATTACCTTTTTTTCCCCTAGTATTATTGGCCTGACTAAATAAAAGGCATTTTGAAGGTTAGGAGTGTAGCTGAGTGGTAGTACTTGCTTAACATGGGCAGAAATCCTGGGTTCAATCTTCAGCACTTCAACAAAAGACAAACATCTCGGAAAATTTATCTTTGTGTTTAAAGGTTTATATTCCCACACCCCAAGTCTTCTGTCAAGTACTTGTTTCTTTTTCTGTTTCTTTCTCTTTTTTTTGGCAGTATTGGGGATTGAACCCAGGGCGTTTACATTGAGCTAACCCTCAGACCTTTGCATGGATACACATTTGTTCTTTTGTGTTTGAGCACACACACTTTTTTTTTTTTTCCCCCTTTTTGGAGACAGGATCTTGCTTGGTTGCTAAGTTGCTCAAGCTGGGATTGAAGTTGTGATTTTCTTGCCTCAGCCTCAGAGAGTGCTGGGATATAGGCATTTGATACCATTCCTAGATGAAGTATTCCTTTTTAATAGTTGAGAAAACTAAGATACTTCTTGATTCTGGATTAAGGTTTTGTTCTTATGTCTTATTTTCTGTGCCATCTGACCTTCTAGTCATTTCTACGGATGTTTTAGCTTTGCCTTATACTTCATTTATATTTGCCATCTTAAGGTCCTTACCATCAGGGGCAAGTTTTATTTCTCTTGAAAATACTGACATTCTAAATGGCTATGAAAATTCAGTCCAGTGCCTGTTGAATGCCAAGATACCCAGTTCACTTTTAAAAAATATGCACAGTCTGCCCATGATCACAGCTGTTTT
This sequence comes from Chinchilla lanigera, assembly GCF_000276665.1. NCBI lineage: Eukaryota > Metazoa > Chordata > Mammalia > Rodentia > Chinchillidae > Chinchilla > Chinchilla lanigera. The sequence continues at coordinate 4,168,363 of NW_004955455.1, forward strand.
GAGGTTCAGGAGCTAATTCTCTCTTCTTTTTGTTCCTGGTTCATTTTTTTCTTTCATAGAACTTTGAAGATTTGTTTTGCAAAATGTTAGCTTTTAGAATAGAAAATTTGAAGGATAGTACTATATGTAACTTGGATCTGAAGTAGACATCAGATAGCATTTTATAACTGTAAAAAAAGTCATATAGTCAATGTGATAGAGTAAATGTTCAAATATGTGTGTTTTAACAGTTCTTAATTTGGCATCATTCTGTATTGAGTATCTTCAGTAGGTACAGAGCTTTGTGAAATAAGCCTTTGATTCAGAATTATACATACTTTTGGTTATACTAAGGAGAAAAAAAAATTATACTGATTTGTGAGTTTAGAGAAGAGGTTTTAATCATTAAAGATGTAAATTTTTTTCATGTCTTTCCATAAGATACTCAGGACTGGCTACATAGTTTTCAGTTGTTAAAAATTATTAAAAATTTTAAAATGATTATAGCAGAGCAGTAATCAGATGTGGAGCCTTTGTGGGCTTGCACAAGTTACATGTCCATGAAGCTAGTTCTGTGCTTGTTGAAGTGTTTAGTTCTTTAAGAGGCGATGAGGAAAATATTTTCTAATTTTATTGCATAATTGTACATTTTGCTATTTTTATTTGAGTATGTCCGTACTAGAACTTAAAATACTATATTCTTGTTACAGGTTTAAATAAAAAGAAAACACAAAGCACTGTGTCTCAAGGATGGGAAGGGGACTTCTTTGGAATTATGTTGTATTCAGACATTTCAGACATTGAAAGTCTTGTTTGTAGACTTTTGAAACTGATCAAAAAAAAAAAAAAGAAAGAAATTGGTCATCCTCCTTCCTGTCTCTTCTTCCTCTCAAAAATTTATTTCTTGTTAACAACAGACTAGCAAACAGTTAAGCAACAGTTGCCTTGAAAAGAGGTGTTAGGTGGCTGATTAATGTGATCATAAAATATATACTTTTTGGTCATGTCATATATCTGATCTCCTGGGAGGCTAAATGCATGAGAAGTTTGATACCTTCAAGAAACCTGAGACTTTGTCCAAAATACTGGTCATCTGGACATGTGTTCGGCAAAGTTAGTTTGTCAGGAAAGGTAGGCGTTAGTGTATTACAGTTTATTCCAAATGCTCTCCTCTGAATATGTACAGTTATAAATGAAAAACATTATGGCTTAATGGATTATTTTGCTGTGTCTCAGTTACTATTACTCAGAGCATAACAAAATTATACTGTATGCATTTTGCTTCTGCATTTAGACCACCTGGTAAGACAAGCACTGGATTGGTCTTTGAGCCCAGAAGAGCTAGTCATTGCTTGATTATATCTTGTTATATGAGTCATGATCACAAAATACGGTGAGTGCTTAAATTTTAAAGAATTTATTATAGTAAAAAGCACATTGCTGTTAACACTCCTCAAAACACTTCCCCTTGCTTTGAACACTCATATCCTATTGTTCTTGCCATCATCTGAAGCAGCTCTGGAAGTCCCCTTTCATGTATGTCTTTAGTTGTGCTCTCTTAGGTGCTTTGATGTCCTGAATGGATTCAAAATGTTTACCTTTCACAGTCATTTTGAATTTTACCTTTTGCAGTCTTTAAGGGAGAGCCAGAAGTCACATGGTACCAGATCTGGTGAATAGGTGGATAAAAACATACTGTAATGTTTTTATTTGGCAAGAATTATATATGGTTGATCAACAAATATGGTGAATGTTTAAATTAAAATTTATTACAGTAAAAGATATGTTGCCCTTAATCTCTCAAAATACTCCCCCTCTTTTCAGACACTCATATCCCATAGTTCTTGGTAATGTCTTTTACTGTAATAGGGTTTTCTTTTTTAATTTAAGCATTCAGTACTTTTTTTTTTTTTAATCATTCTTGTACTTATTCCCTCTGCTTCTCTCATTCTTAAAAATTTGTTTGAGGTTAGAGCTAACTTTTGCTTTTTCTGACTTACGAAATTAATTTGGTAATGTCATATTGTAGACCAAGTAGTATCCTCACTTGAAGTCATATTTCTGCTCATAGTGAGAGAAAATACTGGACTTGAGTTTCTTTTCCTGTTCCACAAGAAGGCAGGATATGGATAGGGAGACACGGAACTCAGTGGGCAGAGTATGATATTTGTGACCTTACAAACCCTGTTATCCTTAGGACATCTGTAACTGTTGATGTGCAGTGCTGCACATTTTGAAATTAGGCACTTTTTATTTTTATTTTTTTTGAGACAAGGTCTGTGTAGTTCAGATTGGGCTTGAATTTACCATGTAGCCTCTGCTGACCTCAGACTTGCAGTGATTCTTCTGCCTCAGCCTCCCAAGTGTTGGGATTACAGGTGTGTGCCACCAAGCCCACCTGGGCACCAGTTTTTCCCTTATTTCTGTGGCATTTTAAGGTTTTGGAAACCACTTTGTTCTCCTGCATTGAACGATGATTTATTTCCCTCTTGCAGCCAACTACCCACAGAGTAGCAAAGGAATAATTTAGAAAATAGTTTGTCAAAACGTTGAGGTTAAAAGATTCATAGAGCAGTTCAATAGTAACTGATTTAAATGGGTGGGAAAGATTAAAACCAGATGTGTATTAGTAAACCAGGAAATATAGTTTGCATTGGGGAAGGAGAAATGATTAAACTAAACTTGCCCTTTTTTTTGTACTGAGAATCGACCTCAGGACCCTGCACTTGTCAGGCAGGCGCTGTGCCCTTGTGCTATATCTCTGGCCTCAGATTAAGCTAAATTTGTGTATGAGCAAGGTCATTCTTTATTCCTGGGATTCCGCTTTGCTGCTTGTTGTACTTTCTGTAATTCCTTCCCTTTTTTTTCCTGACTGATGAAGGGACTGATGAATTGTTTGCAAACTCTAGCTGCTTTACCTTCAACATATCCGGTTTACTGAGTTATAGCTTTATTTTCTCCTGCGTCCTCACATAAACATTTAAGTCTTTTTGTTCTGTTCCCTCTCACCTCATTATCAGGCCTCTAAGAACGTCTACAATTCTGTAGACTGTGTAGTCCAGATTCTCTCTTGGATAGGTTTAAATGCAGCTGTCTTTTGAAACTTTAAAACACAACCCTTATATTTCAACCTAAAAATTAAGCCCATTTCATTAGATCACAATTACATTCAGGGAAGAGGAAAACACTATTTAAATATTTTTAAAATGGTATTAAACAAATAATAAACTAGTAATAAACAATGTAACATAAAAGTAAACATTTGCTCTAGCAGAGATTAAACACAACCTAAAGGCAGGCAATATGGGAAATAACACTTCACATTACGGAAAAGGGCTTGAATATGTGAAAAAAACAGTATCAGGTATCTCACAATCCAATTTTTTTGTATGGATAAAGAATATGAACATACAGGATGGAAATGATGGATACTTCGGGAGAACAAAATGATTGGATGGTAATAAAGTGACATAAGATGCAAGCTGTTAGGATTTTTTAGCTAGTATGACTGGGCAGAATACCAAAGGAGTAATAAAATTGTGACATATCAGCTAGCTGACAAATTACTTCTCATTCTGAATTTGCAGTAGATCTATACAAATCTTTTCATCTATCTAATAAGATTAGTTGTAATAATATTTTAAATTGCTCTATTTCTAATATAAGCTTTTCTCATTTGAAAGAAATGTTTATTTTTACAGGAAGCAGATTCCTTCCCTATCTTCTCCTACCCTACCCTAAGGGGGCAAATCTAGCACTAGGCAGGAACTGTACCACTGACCTATACTCCCACTCTCATCTAATTTTCTGATGTTACTGTGAAGGAGAAAATAATGGTGTAATTTATATTACCATGTTATAAATAATTCAGATGAGTGTTTTTTGTGAAGAAAAAACTAAGATTTTAAAAACTAGGATTTGAGAGATACTCAGTATCAAGTAGGTATTGTTTACTTAGATATTGATAGATATTTTTACTTAGATATTTATTTAGGTATTGATATCTAGTAGATACTGGATATCAATATCAATACTAGATATTTGATAATTATAAGTAAAGTACACTGTTCAGTTGGTACATGAAATAGTAAGCAGAATGATCTGTATCTGACTTACATTAATGTTCTAATTTTGTCTTTTTGATGTTTTTTAAAAAATGTAGTATATATAATTTAGATATGATATTTACAATTCTATGTTGCTGGTGACAGAAACTCAAGAGTTTAAATAAACCAAAGGACAGACACAAATTTATTGGAAGACTACTGAAATATCTTACATAATTGAAGAAGTGTAGCAGGTAACTTGGGGACCTTGACAACTGAAGTGGACATGCAATTTAAAATATAATTAAGAAGTAGACATCTGAAATGCTCCAGCTTTTGCATCTCTCTGGGCATTCGTCTTATTTTTCTCAGGCCTATCTTGATTAATGACGTCTAGTTCAAAGTCTCTTCCTGCTGGTGTCTTAGGACTGCAATTGTCTCAGTGCCATTCCTAGCTCAAAAAAAGCAGTGTAAATTCTTTTATTAAGAAGTGAGGACCAAACAACTTATTTATATTCTAACAATTTAGCTATTTGAAAATGCATACATATAATTTTTTTAAAGAAGGGTTTATTTCAGCATGTGCTTATAGATATTATATAAATTCTAAAACCTTGTATTCAGATCGGACATTGCCACTTTCATTTCCTGTTCCACATAAATTTTGCCTAACTTTTAAAATCAGCAGCTCCTCAAAATCTAGCTTCTTAAAGAAATAGTATCATTGAAAAGAATGTTTTGTAAGCTTATATTGGAACTGAATTATTTCAGATTGTAGTTTGAGTTGTGCATTAGATACCCATTATTGTTATTTTCCTAAAAATTTAAATAGTCCTGTAGTGACCTTGTATATTTCCTGTAGTATTCCATTGTGCCTTATCCCACAGCTACTAGGGAACCATAGTTCTACTAGAAGGGAAAGCTATTCTGACTGGTTCCCCCTTGGATCTTGTGATTAAGGGAGTAGGTTACAGTTTGGTCAGCCGAGTCATTACTCACCCATTCCTGTATTTGGAAGGGCATACTGTTCCATTCTATAGATACATAAGTTTACCTGTTCCCAGTTGTTTAATATTTTGTATATATACTTATATATGTGTGATTCTTTATTATAAATTCTACTGTCTGTCTTATAAAAAGTTCACTTAATTTGGAAGCATGGTATTTGTATTTTTTATTATTGTTATTATTATTATTATTGTTATTATTTTTGTCTTTTTGAGACAGGGTCTTGCTGTGCAGTTTGTCTGGCCTTGAGCTTACTTTGTAGCCCAGGCTGGCCTCAAACTTGCAACGATCCTCCTACCTCAGCCTCCCAAGTGCTGGGATTACAGGGGTGCACCACCGCACCTGGCTCTGTCTTGGTATTCTACTTTAAAAGATATCTGGGTAATTGAGAATCAAAGAGCTAAACACAACAGCTAAAACTGTAAAATGTTAGAAGAAAACATATTGGAAAATCTTCAGGACATTGCATTTAACAGTGATTTCTTGGATTTGATACCAAAGTACAGTCAACAAAGAAAAAATGTAAATTAAACCATAACAATTAATTTTTGTGCATCACTGAGTACTGCCAAGAGTGAAATGACAAAAGGGGAGAAAATATTTTCAAGTTTAATAATATGAGGGCTGGGGATATAGCTCAGTGGCACAGCCCCTGCCTGGCAAAACGCAAGGTTGTGAGTTTGATTTCCGGTACCAAAAAAATAACTGCTTCCTGACTAAGGAACTACAGTTCAACAACAAAAACAAAAAATGGGTAGAGGACCTGAGTAGAGCTTTCTCCAAAGAAGTTAGTGTGGTCAATAAACAGCATGAAAAGATCCTTGCTGTCATTAGTCACTAGGGAAATGTAAATCAAAAGGGTATGCTACTACTTCACACTTATTATTGAGATAGTAGAAGACTGTTAACTAGGATGTTGGAAATTAGAACCCTGGTGCATTGCTTTGGGGGATGTAAAATGATGTAACCACTGTCGAAACCAATGTGGTCATTCCTTAGAAAATTAAAGAAAGACTATGTGTAGCTGGGTGTGGTGGCGCATTCCTGTAATCCCAGCACTGGGGAGACTGAGGCAGGAAGATCTCATGAGTTTGAGGCCAGCCTGGGCTACATAGTGAGTTCAGGGTCAGCCTGAACCATAAAGCAAGACCCTGTCTTAAAAAAAAAAAGATTTACTGTATGATTCAACTGTTCCACTTCTGAGTTTATACTCCAAAGAAGGGAAATCAAGGACTCAAATTTCATATACCATTGTTCATTGTTCCAAAGATAGAAATAACCTGAATATCTATCAGCAGGTGAATTTAACAAAGTGTGGTATGTACATTCAGTCTTTAGAAGGAGTGTAATTCTTATGGTGCTACGTGTACATTAACCTTTTTTTTTGTTTTAAAATTATCAATGGTTAGTTTACATATTGTTATCTACAAGATAGTTTCTCAGGAAAACAGACAAATAATAGTGAGTTACAGACAAAAGAGGTAGGAGATTATCAATAGTTGTTGTACTATCTTCAAAGTGGCTTCTAAAGAAAATAAATAGAGCTATACATGAGTGACCTGTTGAATAATCATTAACTTTTCTCAATGGT
>NW_004955455.1:4175676-4189710 GCF_000276665.1 Chinchilla lanigera
AATGATTCACACACGTCCGTGGGTGGGCATCTGCAGCCGGTGCATGGTGGGCCAATTGTGTCATTGTTTCTCTGTGTCATGGTTGTTCTCAATTGAGTGGCGGTGGCCGGCCTGAGGGCCGGTGTGCAACAGTGCTCACCGCCTCATGGCTCCACCTGCACCGGGGGCCCTCCTTCCGGGCGCCTGTGAGGGAGGGAGCGAGCCAGCCCAAAGACGGGTGCTCCCTGCCCGTGGCTCCCTGTGCGCCTGGGCCCCTCCTTCTGGGCACCTACTAGGCAGGGAGCGAGCCAGCCTGAAGACCGGCGCTCCCCACCCATGGCTCCCCGTGCACCTGGGCCCCTCCTTCTGGGCACCTACCAGGCAGGGAGCCAGTGGGTCGGAAGACGGGCGCTCCCCGCCTGTGGCTCCCCGTGGGCCTGAGGCTCTCCTTCCGGGCGCCTACCTCATGTGCATTAACCTTGAAAATAATATGCTAAACTAAATAGACCAGACACAAAAGAACAAATGTCGGCCAGGTGTGGTGGCACACTCCTGTAATCCTAGCACTCAGGAGGCTGAGGCAGGAGGATCATTGTGAGTTCAAGACTTGCCTGGGCTACAAAGTGAACTCAAAGCTAGCCTGAACTGCACAGCAAGACCCTGTCTGAAAAAGACCGAAAAAAAAAAAAAACAAAAAACAAAAAACAAAAACAACAACAAATGTCATATAAGTTTGCTTATTTATGGTACTTAGAGTAGGCAAATTCACACAAAGTAGAATAGTGATTACCAGAGCCTGAGGGGAAGTACAGGATAATTAGTGATTAGTGGGTACAGAGTTGCAGTTTGAGGTGATGAAAAATACCTGAAATGGATAGTGGTGATGGTTGCACAACAGTGTGAGTGTATTTAAGGCCATTAAACTGCACACTTAAAATCAGTTAAAATTATAAATACTGGGTATATGTTACTAAATTTAAAAAGAAAAAATATAGTGTAGACATTTGAAGTTTTCCATTTGTTTTTTTAGATAACTGGGTCATTTATAAAACTTTCTAAAGATTGTAAAGAAATAATAAACTGCGTGCTTTGAAATACAGTCAGTCTGTATATAACATCATTATTCATAATGGGAACAGGTCTGTGGAAAAGAAGCAAGAAATAATATATTTTAACTTTAGGGGGGCTGGGGATTTAGCTCAGCAGCAAAGTGCCTGCCTGGCAAGCGTAAGGTTGTGAGTTCAATTCCTGGTACCAGAGGAAAAGACAAAAGACAAAAAAAAAAACAAACAAACAAAAAAAAAAACTTTAGGAAAGATTGTATTTGTTCGTGGTTGCACACTCATCTGTAGGGACAAATACATCTTATTGCTGAATGGTGCACAACAAATTGAAATGGGTTATATTCATTTTTATTCTTCGTCGGGATAGAGAGGGAGGAGGGAGAGGAAGAGAAATGGATTGGTTTTATAAAGAGGTTAGGGTTAGACTTTGCTATTTAATGTTCTTGTGAGTAGTGTAAGTGGCAAAATAGGGAGTATGCCTACTTTATTTATTATTAAGTTCGAACATGGCAAAATAGGGAGTATGCCTATTTTTTTTATTTGTTATTAAGTTCGAACATGGCTTAGCCTCTGGAGGATAGAATTAGAGTTCAGAATTATCTGGACAAGTGACAAGAGGTTATAAAAGGTAAATATTTTTTGTTTAGGAACAAGTGTCAAATAGTGTTTTGTAGACAATGGATAATTAAACTGTTAATGGAATACAGTTTTGTGCGAGAGTGAATCTGTATAAGGCCTACAGTGTTCTTTGAAAAATATAATAGGGCATGTGTATAAGAAATACATTACCACTATACAAAGTCTCCTTAGTTTCTTCTTATGAGCAAACTGCTTAACATTAAATTTAGCATAAATAGTGAGTTTAATGGAGTGGCAATATGGTGTAGAAGTTTGCATTTGCATCTGTCAAGCCCTGCATTTCACCTAGATGATAAAACCTTAGGAAAGGTACTTCTCTCTATATATATACTTTTTTTGGCTATAAATAGTAACAACAGTAACTACAGAATTACTGTGAAGTTAGATGAATACATATATTCATATACAGGAATATATATTCATGTATAGTACTTCAAGAGTGCTCGACATGCAGGGAAGTGCTTAATAAAAGATAACTGCTAATAATAATACAAACTTAGCTGGTCATTCAGGTTTTTTTTTTTTTTGGTCTTTTTGAGATAGGGTCTCGCTATGGAGTTCAAGCTGGCCTTGAGCTTACTTTGTAGCCCAGGCTGGCCTCAAACTCGCAATGATCCTCCTGCCTGAGCCTCCAGAGTGCTGGGATTATAGGTGTGCACCACCACGCCTTGCTCATTCAGGTTATTAATGTGAGGTTAAACTTGCATGTTCCTTGACTAGGAGTGTTTTTTCTCTCTGTTCTTGCTGTTACTTTTTTTAAAAAATATTTTTATTAAAAAAAAAACTTGGTGGATAAAAAGCCTCTTTGTGGGCTTTTTATCTTTTTTTACCACATATCTCTTTACCACATATTACCATCAGTCATGTTGACGTAGTACCATTCATGTTCTTTGCCACTTACAGAAAACATAATACAAACACATATGATTGAAAAATTATCTTACCTTCAAGTTGAAACAAACTATAGTCTCATTTGTCTATGAACCTGTCAGATCTGTCTTTGTCAATGCAGGAAAGCTTGAGAAAGGGACAGAAAGGAAGCTGGTTCCTGAGATTGAAGCAAAACTGTTAAAAAATGGACCATAAGCTTGGTGTGGTGGTGCACACCTGTAATCCCAGCACTCGGGATGCTGAGGTAGGAGGATCATCATGAGTTTTAGGTCAGCCTGCACTACATACACAAGTTTAAGGCCAGCCTGAACTACATAGTGAGACCTTATCTCAAAAAAGCCAGATATAAAAAGAGGAACCATAAAAAAAAAAAAAAAAAGATGAACCATAAAAAGCAATGGCATGATCAGAGCAAGATAGTAAGACCTCATAATTTTAAATGATAGCTTTTTTCTTTTTTTAAAATATGAATTTAGTTTACACCAGTCTAGATTTTTAAAAAAAAATATTTGTTTAATTTATTTGATAGATACAGTATCTCACCATGTAGTTCAGGTTGGCCTTGAACTCACTATGTGTATAACCCATTCTGACTTCAAACTGATGGAGATCCTCCTGCTTTAGCCTTCCCCAGCCTTCTGAGTGCTGGGATAACAGGGTTCGCACCATTCCTGGCAGCCATTTCTTTTCGCATATCTGTGCTTGTTGAACTTTCATATGCTGTAACTTTGTTTCTTTAATTTTATGAAAAGTAAAGCAAAATTTCATAACCAAATAAGAGAATTGCAATAGTTAATACACTGTGTATCATCATTTTCAAGTAGTTACTTAGAGTACAAGACATAGCCTAGAAAGATTTTTATAAAGAAGAAACAGATAATAACACATAACATTACTTTCAGTGAACTAAGATAAATTAGTAGTATAAATGAAACAAATTAGCATATATATTAAAAATATTTTGAAACAACAGAATTTATCTCCATTTTGTTCTTTTATTTGTGCATATATCTATATCTATCTATAGATATAGAGATAAGATAAAGATATATATAGTGATTTTGGGTTTTTTTTGGAAACAGGGTCTCACTTTGTATTGCAGGCTGGCCTTGAACTCACTATATAGCTTCAACCTCACAGCAATCCTCCTGCCTCAGCTTCCTGAATGCTGGGATCACAGGCATGTGCCACCACACCTGGCTATATTTTGTGTTTCTTGGGTCGGGGATATAGCTTATTGGCACAGTGCCTGCCTGGCAAACCTGAGGTTGTGAGTTCGATTCCTGGTACCCCCAAAAATAAAAAGATATTTTGTGTTTGTCATGTAAGAGAAACAATGCAATATTTAAACTTCCGTGGGACTTAACTCACTTAACAGTATGTTTGCCATATGTCTTTGTTTTAAAACTTTTTATCTTTAAAAAAATCAGCCTTATATGAAAAGTGTCATTATATCAATACCAGTTCAGGAATTAGGATAGCTTTTGTGCAACTATTGAAATAAAGATAAGGACTAACATTTTAGCTGTTTTTTTTTTTTTTTTTTAAGCTGTTCTTATTGAAGAATTTTTTTACATATTAGTTGAATGATAGTTTACAGTTAATTATGATCACATATTATGCTATTAATAATGCTGAAACATGAAAATAGAAACTACTTCAGTTTTTTTTGTGGATTATGAGAATGACCAGCCATAATTATTTTTGATTACTTAGAAGAATTTTTAAAAGAACTTTTAGTACCTATCCCAGACCTCTTTTTTTTTTCTTTTTTCTGTTTTGGCACTGGGACTCAAACTCAGGGCCTCTCGCTTGCTAGGCAGGTGCTGTGCCCCTGACCTATATCCCCAGCCCTATCCCAGACCTCTTAAAGTGGGGTACATACTAGTTCGCTAATCAAACATTTTGTGTGTCTCTTGAGGGAGCTTGTAATAATGTGTGTGAAGGAAGAGAAAAAAGGAATTGGGAAGAGGGAGTAAGATAAAAGAGAATGCTAAACCATGTATATCAGCAAAAATGCAACAAAAGTTTAGTGGCTTGTAATACTAGAAGTCTGGAGATCTAGTTAGTAGAGAAAAGGCAGTCTGGATATATAGGGAATAACATAAATGATGGCAGGAATTTGGATTGAATGTAGACTGTCTTAGGAAGATTATTATCCTTATTTGTGGAAGATTTTGTAAAGAGGGTTCTCATTTGAGAGAGATCTTGTACTCTGAGAGTTAATGGACTGTAGAGAAGAATGGTTAATACTGGCTTGGCTTTACTCAATTAAGTGATGTTTTCTTACTTGGCCTTGAATACTCATGACTAAAATTTTTACTTCAACAAATTATATGACTTCATTATTTTGAACTTGCAGAGTTGATAATAACGGAGCTGTGACTTAATCTATTTTTTTATTACATGTTCGTGATACATAATAATTTTATTGTGGGAAGTTGGTACATGTACTGTACATACTACATCTTAAGCATACTAACATACTACATTTTTACTTCCCTTTCTCTTCCCCTCCTTCCCCTCCCCTGTGACTCATAAATCTTTCCTGACAGTTTATTCTGTATGAAGAATGATAGGTAGAAACATTGAATTTATAGTAAGAACTAGAATTAGAGATTTTAAATGGACAGTAGGAGTGCTTGAAACAGTTTATTGAAAGGGTAAGTAAAAGAAGGTCCAATGGTTACTTTCTCCTATTCACCTAAATTATGTTTTTTAATCTTAAAAAATAAGTTATTGAGCATGCTCTTCTTTGTTAGAAGAAACAGATAACGTAGTGTTCATTGTGTTATTCATTCATTGGTCATTGTTTTGAAGACATTAAGTAATAAATGTTATCTCCATTTATAATTAAGGAAATTAAGTGAACTTCTCAAAGTGACCAGTAAATTGTGGAGTGAAAATTCACACCCTAAACTGAGTTTAGAATCTGTGCCCTTACCTTATTTCTATTTGTGCAATGGGACAGTGGGACAGATAGAAATGTAAATAATTATAATGACATATAGCAAGTATTATAAATTGAAAGAGCTACATTGAAATTGCACAGTGAACTGTGGGGGAGCTTTCATAATAAGAGTAATATTTTCAAGTCAAGAATTAAGAGGATACATATGATTTATCTATGTGTATAATGTGGGGTGAGTAAATCAGGCAGAAGTGTAGTAATAACATAGATGAAAAACTTAAAAACTTCAACATTGTTCCATCTGGATATGTGTGTTATAGGACTTTTTTTTTTTTTTGAGACAGGGTCTCAGCACAGATTGGCCTCAAATTCAAAGCAGTCCTCCTGCCTCAGCCTCCCCAGTGCTGGAATTACATATGTATGCCTCCACACCCAACCATAAGGGCATATTTTTTGAGCAGGGACTTTTTGGAAATCTGCTGAAGAGATTTGTGAGAGGATGTTAAAACAAGCATTTACTAGGACCAGTTCTATTATAAATTCTGTTGTAAGACTTCTGTGATTATTATTATTATTGGTAATTAAGTTCTAATTAAATTTAACAAATGTTTCAGAATCATATTGCTAGACCAAGTGGTGATGACACTGCTGATATGGAATGGAAGGATGAATATAGGAAACTGGACCTTTCAAAGAGAGTAGTGGAAATTGCTGTCAGATTTTATTGCAGATATATTCAGTCAGATGGTTCCTGTCCTTGAAGAGCTAGAATGATTCTGATTCCCAGTGGAGTATTAACAAAAGAAGCTATGGTAGCAGGGAATAAGGCAGATGATGGATTCTTTTAGAAAAATGTAGAATTAGAGATGCTGGATTAATAGCCTAGAGGAGATTATTCTTAGTCCTATGCTAGCAGTGGCAGTGAGGGTAGCTAAAAATGGTGGGGGGCTCTCTGGTGGTGGTGAAAGCCTTGAGAGAGACTTACCATTTGTGTAGCAGAAGGTCTCATACTGTTGCCTTTGGCTCTGATCAGGCTTTGTCTTGGTTACTTTCTCATTGCTGTTACATACTACCCAACCCTCAAAACTTAAATGGTGAGACATTTATTTTGGCTCACGTTTTAGAAGTTTCAGTTGTCTCTGGTAGGCACAGCACCCCAACCCAGCTAATCTGCATACTGCTTATCAGTAAATGAATATTTTATTAGGAATACTAATATTTCTCCAGTTTTGTAAACAAACAGATTCAAAGTTCTGGCTTCTTCTACTTGGTTTTATGTAGACTAATAGGCATAAACAAAAACAACTGTCCTAAGGGATGGTCAGGGACCAAAAAGCTGAATAATAATGCAGATTATCCTTTAAGTACGTAATTTAACAAAAAGAAGAAACACATTTGAATTTTCGATTGCTGTCATTGCAATTAAAAACTGTTTACCTACAGGGGGCTATAAGCACATTCAGAGGAGACTGAGATTTTAAAAATAGAGGCAGTGTGAAGTAAAAAGAGCTTTCTTTTTCACTGGCCTAGTTAAAATTTATATTCTGGCAGTTAGGTAGGGAGCTACCCATATTTCTGAAAACAAGCCCCCAAAACTCAGGTAACTTCCAATAATCACACGTCACAATGTGGGCTCTGTTTACGTGGTAAGCTGAAATACCTACCTCTTTCTAAGCAGGTCTCCTTAGATTATTAAATGGCCAAGAGACCAGAAATGGTCTTAACCTAAACATTATCTTCAACACATTGCAGAAAAAGACCCACCCTTTTTAAACTAGCAATATTTATCTCCTGTAAACAGATGGATACATGTTGACTGCTATCCAAATAAACAGTGTACAGGAAGAAATAGAACTTTTTCAGCTAAAGCCAAACAAATAGAACTCATTGACATTCTTTACTTAAAAAAGGAAGGCAAAATACCAAGTTAAATAAGGGCTAAAAAATAGTTAAAAGAGATTTATCCTTTGCGCCTTTAGATAACTGAACCAGGCTGGTCTGGACTTTTGAATTGTCAAAAACTGAAAACTCAGACCAGCCTGGTTCATATTGAAGACAAAAAATGAACCTTGACATAAGAAACAGCTCTAAATAAAGGACTTATCCAAAATCCCTCTTGGGAATCTATTTGTAAAATTACTCATCTTCGTAGAGATTGATCATTTTGGGTCTTTTGTCTAAGAAAATTCAATTAAAATTTTATTCTTTGAATGGTACAGATTTTGTGGTTTAGTGTTAAGATACTTGAGGAGGGTAGAAATCATTATAACAGTGTAAATTTCTGTGAGCTTTTGGAATTTGAATCTTTCTGTTTTTATATGAATTGGTGGTAGGGAAAAGGAGAAAGGGCAGAAGAGGTGAAAGGACCACAGTTAACCTCTTTGCTTTCATTTAGAGGTTAACTGAAAGCAGGTAGGAGGGCATTAAGGAGCGTGTGGGAGTTATCTTCCCAAAGGTAGGCCTTGGAACTAGTCAAAGGAACAAATGTCAGGAATCTTTTCTCCGAGATTGTAGCTAGACTTTCTGATCTTTCCATAGCAATTATAAATACTGAATTATCTCTGCCTGGCACTTAGATAAAATAATGCTGCTTAGCTTTTAATTCAGTTAAGTTCTAGTGATTGAATGCTCAATTTACTATGTTCTTTTCGTCTTAACAACTGAGACTTAAATATTGCTTTTGTTCTATTAAATTGTTTTTTAGGAAATAAACATTTCTTCATTTCAAATGGTGAATCTAAGTGTGCTGCCTTGTAAAATTAATTTTTAATTCTTAATTTCAGTAGTAAAATGATGCCTCTTGTGATCTTTCACAGGGACATGGAGTAAAATAACATTACAGATTACTCATAGAACTTTCTCATAATCTTATTAATGGTTTATTATATCTGAGTTAAAGTATGAATGACTGTGTTCTGCAGAGAAGGTGATTATGAAGAGCCAGTCAGAACAAAGCATCTCTACTTTCTATATGAACATTAAAATGTTTACCCTTTTAAAGCGGATTCTTATATGTTGATCTTTGGTTTTAATCTTTCATGGCGATAAAGACATCATACTATATATGGTTGATGCTACCTCAGCCACACCTCTTTACAAAAATTAGGTTTAAAAGAATAGTTGTAAAATAAGTGACTTTAAGGGGTACCAGTCAGATTTGTTATTGATTGGATCATTTAATGATTTCTTAGAACATAGGTTTTCTCTTGTCTATTTTCTTGAGATGTGAAAAGGATTGAGGTGCTTGTGAAGTGCAGTCATCAAATCTTAATTTTTAAAACTACCAGAACATAATTGCTTTGCTCACTTTTGGGCATCTGCATTTAGGAAATCAACTGTCATCATTTGAACCATTAATGAAGATAAATGACCTATTTCAAATTCTCTTTTGCAGAGCCTCCTTTGAGGAATGTATTTAGAACCCTCACACATGTTAAAAAATCAATTTATGGGGGCTGGGGATTTAGCTCAGCGGCAAAAGCGCCTGCCTGGCAAGCGCAAGGTCATGAGTTCGGTTCCCGGTACCGGAGGAAAAAAAAAAACAAAAAGAAGCCACATACCGTGTACCACTAATGTCACAGAATTGGACAAAATTGGCCTTTTGGTCATTATCGTATTTGAGCTTTTGCTTATCATAATGACATTATCATTAGATTTGAGAATTGTATTGCTAGTATAGATGTGATCATAACCTGAAGTCTAGTGACAGTTTACTGGATATCCCCTACCCCTGGATGTTTTGTTTTGTTTAGCTTCTTATGATTTTAGCTTCTTATCTGTGACCCATAGCTGGCAGAGAATTACAGCATACTAATCATAAAGTTGCACTGGGGACCCTAAATACTCCCAACCCTTAGTGTTTCCAAAGAGGTAGAAAAGACACTTGTCTTCTGTTTTTACTTTTGAACATATTGCTTGGAGGTCTCACTGACCCAGAATACCAGCTCGGTTTTATGTCTGTTATTTTATTTATTTCAAAGCATAGTCATAAGTAAGGGAAAAGTCACCCTGTGATCATTCAGGCCTGTGAAAGGGTCATAGCTGATACTAGAATGGCTGGGTAAGGATAGGAATTTGTTATTGCTATCAACAGCACTGCCTGCAGTAGTATCCACCACTCCAGAATATTTGTGGGGTGAACATACTCCCACCATCTAGCATTGGGGAATGCAGCCATTCTTTTGAATTCTTTTCTTGTGTCTATTTTAATTTATACTTGTCAGCAGGAATTGAGGTTCGAAGAGTAAGCTTAAACCATAGTTTTACTCATCTTATAAATGCATCTTCCTTGCCTGGCATGCTGATGCATACCTGTAATCCTGTAATCCCAGCACTCAGGAGGGGGAAAGAGGAGGACCACTAACAGATTGAGGCCAGCCTGGGTTACAGAACAAGACCCTGTCTAAAAAAAAAAAACAAGGCATTCCTTACGTGGACTAATTCTACCAACACACTAAGTTTTGAATATTTGAAAAGTTAACAGACATAAGTAAAACATTAGGAAGCAGGAAGAAACATAATACAGTAGCAGTGAGACATACACATACACACCAGCTGTACACTGGAGTGATCTTCCTCCTTCAGCCTCTGGAGTAGCTGTGATTATAGGCAAATGCCACTCACTGTGCCTAGCTGTAAAGCTACTTCTTGAAATTTAACACCTTTGAGTTATTACTGTCTCTATACTTGAATTGTGGCCTGCATTTGTTTTGTAATATTCAGTATATATGCAGTAAAATCTGTTTCGTTTGTTTTTGAGATAGGGTCTCACTGTATAATTCAGGCTGGCCTTGAACTCACTATATAGCCTAGGCTGGCCTTGAACTCCTGGTGATCCCACTGCCACAGCCTCCTGAGTGCTGGGATTACAGGCATGCACCACCATTCTGGGCTGCACTTGTTTTTATATCAGTGAAAAATAAGGTTCTTTAAAACTATTTAATGTTGCCTTCTTAAAATTTTGAACTCTTAATTATCCTGCATTTGAAAAATGGGGTAAGGGTGTGTTTTTCTTAAAAACATATCCCAACCAAAAAGTGTTACTGTTTTCTCCTTTCCATTCCTGAACATTTTAGGAGGCCTGATTTGAGTCTCTTAGTTTTTCCTTATTTGGTTTAAATCTGATTTAAACACAGCTGTAATCCCAGTGTTTGAGAGGCTGAGGCAGGAGGACCACCGTGGTCCAACTACATAGCAGCCCTGTCTCAAAACAAAACAGAAACAAAGCAAAACAGAAGCCTGATTGATTTTTATAGTTGTGTGGTTTTGTTTTGGTATGGGGTTCAAGCCCAGGACAGTACTGTACTTTTATTACTCAGCTATACTCCCTACTTGTTTTTCTTTCTAATGCTGTATAAATAGTTAAAATTTTATGCTTCTTTGCCCTTGTTGAAGCCAGTGTGATAGATAGCACATAAGTGATCATGTAAACTACTCTGTGTAGGTGTTGAATATGTCCATTTCTTTGGCCATCTTGGGACCTCCGTGTCTTCCTTTTAGTCTCTTAGTCATTTCATTATCTTCAGAAGGCGACTTTGAGTATGTCGTCCAGGGTTCACTTCTCCATTGAAGCTAGTTATGGTAATCACTAATATCATACTATTTAATTTTCACGTATGTTGATATTTACATTCTTTTTAGGCTTATGTCTTACAATATAGAAAATCATGTCTATATCGTATACTGTGCTATGGTAAAAAATGTATATCTTAATTCAAATAATGTCAGAAAGATTTGTTACATCTTCTTTGGTGGTGAAACTTAAGGGTATCCTGAACACTTAAAAGATTAATATAAGGTTAACTAATCCCTACTCTATCCTTATATCCCTGGCTATTTGTTCATTAGTTCCTTGAATGTTTAAATATCCTTGATCGTTAGACCTTTTAGCTAATTGTTTAGCTTTAGCATAATTACATTCTACTGCTGTAAGTATGTAAATTTTCCAGGTCATATAAACACAACTACTTTTACTCTGAGGAATACATCTGGTACCAGAGAGCTTCTTTCAGACTCACCTTTTCCTGGTCCTTATCTGGGAAGACCCTTGGTGACATGAGGACAATTTTTTATTTTGCTGATATTTCACACTAATATGCTTCCTTTCAATCAGGATATTTGATTGTGTTTGTTGGGAAGAGGAGTCTTTGCTGGCATTGAAGCTGACTTGTCTCAGCCTTTTTGTTGAGTCTGCCTTTCATTGGTCTGTCTCTTGAAACTTTATAGGCATCTATGTGAATTTAGTATAAGTGCTTCTATATTAATGAATTGCACATTTTTGACAGAATAAATTGAATAATTTCTGAAACATGCTGGGTGGTTCTTACAATAGTGATTTCCTTGAATTAAGTGTAGCACTATAAGTTCATTCTCATTAATTGACCTGGTATGTATCTTGAACTTAATCCCTTTCCTTCCTGATTACCTTCTGGACATACATCTACATATCATAGCTGACCAGCTTCCTTGGAATTTGCCCCTCATTTCTTAATAATGTGGTCTTTTTTCCGATTCTTTTTGTTTTGAGATAGAGTCTCTTCATGCAGTTTTGGCCTTAACTCACGATGTAGTCCACGCTGGCCTCAAACTCGCTGTGCTTCTCCTTGTGTCAGTCTCACAAGTGCTGGGATTACAGAAGTGCACTACTACGCTGGCTAGTTCTTCAGTTTTTTGTTGTTGTTTTGTTTTTTTCTGAGACAGGGTCTTGCTATGTATAGTGCAGACTGGCCTTGAATTCACTTATGTAGCCCAGGATGGCCTGGAACTTAAGCGATCCTTCTGCCTCAGCCTCCAGAGTATTGGGATTGCAGGCACATGCCACCACGCCAGGCTTCTTTAGAGTTTTGATGTTTGGTAGTCTTGTTCATTTATTGACTTCATGTCATCCAAACAATCAGTTCCAAAGGATGGATTATGTCTGAAAATATTGCAAGAAGTTATCACAAAGGAATTAAGGTTGCTTAGGTCTTTTGTTTCTATAAAGTTCAGATTGTTGCCTGAATTCTTTGTGTTAACTAGAAAAATAGATCTCTGAAACCAATTATTTGTACAAAAGACCTTAAATTAGGAAGTCCAAACCTAGAGTGTCTGTAACCTTAGTTTTTTAAGTTACCTATTTCTGCACTGGGAAAGATTTTTCTGACAAGCTATCAGAAATGATGTTTGCTTGCCTGAGGAAAAACTCCTAAATAGGAGTATTTTTAGGTTCCTGGACAGCTTTGTTCTTGCAGTTCAGCAGTTCTGAAGGCTTGCTGAGGATTGACTAGAACCATTCTGCAGTTAAACATTGTATTACCTGTAGTTGAGGAAACAGTCCATAATGCAGCAATCTAAAAATCTATTGTCATGTTATTCTTACTGATATAGGGGAAATGCTAGATGTCAAATATACCCAAGATCATGTACCCTGAAGTTGAAGAATGAATTCTAAGAAACAATAGAAGAGTAGGAATATTTATTGGAGAAAGAGAATGGGGAATAAGGTTAGCTCCTGAGAGATAGGAGGGGTTCCGAGTGAGTTGCCAATGAGCCCATCTCTCAAAGGCAGTTTTTATAGAGCAAAATCATGAGGTGGGTTCAACATGGGTCAAAATTATGATCAATCAATAAGATTGCAAGTATAGTCGCTTAGGTAATACTGATCTAATGGTAGCAAAGGTGCATGAGTGACATCATTAACCTTGGTCAATAATCTATGGTCTTGGTCTTGTCTTTAGTTTTAGCAGTCTTAGTCTTAGTCTTAGCAGGTGGAAGAGGGTGGCCCAGCCCTAGTGAGAAAATGGGAAATTTCATCCCTCGAGGGCCCAGCCCTGTCTGACTGCCTACTATATTTCTACCTTACTTAGCTATCTGTAATATTACTGTAGAGAAAATTCTTGTAGGGAGATCTAAGTGGGTTAACTTGGTGCTTAGGATATTTTCCACTATAAAATAACTTTTTTCTTTTGCAGATTTCCTTGTGAAGCCTTGTACAGTAGTAGAAAAATTCTCAGGACAAACTTTATTTGGTAAGTTCATTCACCACCACCCTTCTGTTCCATAATCTTTCTGTGGTAATTTGAGGCAGGCAAAAAATTAATTTGCAAATTGATTGTGGGGGCCTGTTTGTCTCTGTCCATAATTATTTAGATGGATTTTTCTATGTTTAATTTAATGCCTCTACATAAGATTTTTTAATTTTCAATAGGACTCAGGCCAAGTTACCTTTTTTATATATAATTGTGGCATAATACAATGTTCTGTGCCTGATAACTTGTATTTAAATGGAGTTTTTATGAGTTAGAGCACTAATCTTTTTGTTTAAATCTTTTCATAAATCTTGAGTTTTTTAAAATTGAAGATGTGATGTTTCATCAGAAAAATAAATTTGTTGGATGTGGTGGTGCACACCTATAATTCCAGCACTCCGGAGGCTGAGGCAGGAAGATTGCAGGTGAGCTCAAGGCCAGCCTGAACTGCAAAGCAAGACCCTGTCTTAAGAAAAGAAAGAAAGAAAGAAAAAGAGAGAGAGAGGGAGAGAGAGGGAGAGAGAGGGAGAGAGAGGGAGAGAGA
>NW_004955455.1:4189810-4198003 GCF_000276665.1 Chinchilla lanigera
AAAGAAAGAAAGAAAGAAAGAAAGAAAGAAAGAAAGAAAGAAAGAAAGAAAGAAAGAAAAACAAATTTGAAAATTTTGGTAGCTTCTTATCCAGTGTGAATATTAATCCCTGCCCCTTCTGATATAGGGGGAAAAACATAACTCCCAACCAGCTAGTTTGTGTTCCCTGAAATTAAAAAGTGAATTTTAAGGAACAGTGGAGGCTAAGAGTAAGAAAATTTATTGAGAGAGATAGCTCCTGAGAGACAGGAGGGGACCCAAAAGTGGGTTACCACAGGGCCCACTTTTCTGAGAGTTACAGAGCAAAATCAAGAGGTGGGTACAACTTGGGTCAAATTATAATCAACCAGTAAGATTACAACTATAACTGCTTACCTAATATTGATCCAAGGGGTAGCAAGGAGGTATGGATGACATCATTAACCTTGGTTGATAATCTGTAGTTTCAGTTTTGTCTTTTAGTCTTAGTCTTAGTCTTAGTAGGTGGGAGGAGATGGTGCACTGAGATAATAGTTTATTTATATGGGAAATCTCAAAAGGGTGGTACCAGTAATCTCAAGCCTTATTAGTTATGTCTGTTTGTCACCTCTTCAGGATTATGAATGCCTTGAAGGCAAGGACTGCTTTCACATGTGATTATCAGTTCACACAAATACTTCCTGAATTCTGGAGTGCCAGTGCCTTCTCACTATAAATTCCTTTTAGTTAGAGTTTTTGTTTTTCTTTTGGGAAGAATGAGAATAGATTGGTTTGAGTAGAGATTGATTATCACAATCCTATTGGTTTAGGTTACTAGTTTTTTTCCTTCACTGTAGATGAGGATTGTACGCTATATAATCTGTGTTCTTTTAAGTCTTAATTGCTTAATGGCTTCCTTGGTTAAGTTACTCTTATTTATAAGTTTTGTTTTTAAGTAAGAAATTCAGTAATTTCCCCATAGTAGGTACTTTAAAGAAGAGATATCATGTTTACTAGAAAGATTAAATGTTGTAAAAATTTGTAAGAGGTCACTGAGAAGTGATGTTAAATGGTACTCTGGGTGGAGCTGAGAGAATCTTACAGGTACTCACTGTCAAATTCTCATATATAAAGAAAAAAGAAATTTGACCTGGATGCTTGGAACAGGAATTTTGTTCTTCATTTGGTTTGGGGAGGGGTAGAGCTCACTCTACAGAAGGAAATGTAATCCTGACATTACCTGGATCTACAGTGTTTTTGTATTTACATTACTATAATAATTAAATGAATATTGATTATTTAAAATCAGTCTAGATAATCATCGAAGGCATATTTGCAAAACAATGAAGTGTTATATTCTGATCTGAAGAAACATGATCCAGATTCTGAGGGAAAAATGTGAAATTATTAATTTTGATGCCAAGGAGTGGTATTTAAATTAATGTGTCTTAGATTAAAGGAGACCAAAGATAGGATAAATGGATCCAATATGTGATTGTGGGACAGATCATTTAGTAGAAGGAAGGGGTCGCTATGAAGGGTATGGTTTGATCTGTTGACAGAAGTAAACGATAGGTGGTAGATTAGAATATCATTAATGTTAAATTTCCTGAATTTTTAAACTGAAGCTGTGATAAGAGATTATCTTTGTGTGTGTGCGAGCACATACATGCATGCACACATGCACAAAAAGACAGTGTCAGAAACTGTCTTACCCAGATTCTTTGTTTATAATGAACTGTTTCATTTAATGAACTAAAATTTCATATAGAACCATATGCTGTTATTTATATCTAATCTGCCCACAGAGCCATTGGTTTATATCTCTAATTTCTTTTTCTTTTTCCTCTTACCTTTTCCTTTTCTCTTCCCCTTTTCTTTCTTTCTTTCTTTCTTTCTTTCTTTCTTTCTTTCTTTCTTTCTTTTTTTTGTATTACTGGGGATTGGACCTAGGGATGCTATATGACTGAGCTACTTTCCACCTCATCTTGTAAATTTTGAGACAGAGTCATGCTGTGTTGCCCAGACTGACCTGGAACTTGCTACCCCTTCAGCCTCACTTCCTGCATAGCTTGGATTATAGGTGTGTACCTTTACTCCTAGTTACCTGAGTGTTTTTTCTTGAGGTTATTTTTTTCACACTGGGTTTCCAGTTAATAAAAAACATTTTGTATAAGTTACATTGAGCTTTTTTATTATTTTTTATTATTACTATTACTATTACTACTACTGCTACTACTGCTACTACTGCTACTACTACTACTACTATTTGGGGGATGGTGTTCAGATAGGATCTTGCTGTGTAGTCAAGGCTGGTTTTAGACTCACTATGGAGTCCAGGCTAGCCTAGAATTAATGGCAATCCTCCTACCTCAGCCTCCCAGGAGCTGGGATTATAGCCGTGTATCATCACGCCCAGCCTTGAGTTTCTTTTTTAAAAACTTTCTTACAGAAAAGTTGGTTTTTTCTAATTACAAGTGTAAATGTTTTTTTTTTTTTTGTTTTTCTTCGGTTCCGGGAACCGAACTCACGACCTTGCGCTTGCCAGGCAGGCGCTTTTGCCGCTGAGCTAAATCCCCAGCCCAAGTGTAAATGTTCTAAAGGTATGAAAGTGGAAGTCCTTATTCCCTTTGACTTTGTTGACAGTCATTGTTTCGTTTTTCTGTACACATAAAATCATGTTTCCTAATTAATGCAATAATGCTTACACATATTTTTATCTTAAATTACAGAAAATTTAAACTTCTACCAAAATGATAACTGTGTTGATGATTTACGTTTTTTACACTTATGATAATTGAACGCAGGTCCTTGAGCTGGCTGGATAAGTCTTCTACCACTGAGCTTACATTCCCTAGCCACTTAAAAATTTTTATTTTGAGATAGGGCCAGCTGAGTTGTCAAGGCTAGTCTTGAACTTTTGATCTTCCTGCTGGAGCCTGTTGAGTATGTAGGATTAATAGGTGGATATTCTGTGAGATTGTTTTTTTTCTTTTTTGAGACAAGGTCTCACTGTGTAGTGCAGGATGGCCTTGAACTTGCTTATGTAACCCAGGCTGGCCGCAAACTCATGGCAGTCCTCCTGCCTCAGCCTCCTGAGTGCTGGGGTTATAGGCATGTATCCCCACACCTGGCTCCTGTCAATTGTTTTTGTAAATAGAGGAATATATATGTGTAGTTTGGGGCAATAATTACCATTGTGCTCTCTCATCCTCCCAAAGTATATATCCTTTCATCTAGTAAATTCTAGAAAATTCTTTTTTTTTTTTTTTTTTTTGGTCTTTTTGAGATAGGATTTTGCTATGTCATTTAGGCTGGCCTTGAACTCACTTTGTAGCCCAAACTGGCCTTGAACTCTCAGTGATCCTCCTGCCTCAGCCTCCTGAGTGTTGGGATTACAGGTGTGTGCCACAATAGTCAGCCTTAGTAAATTCATTTTTAAAAATCAGGGCTGCAGAAATAGTGACTTGGATAGGCATATGGGTAGGGAATGTTTTTATGGCTTTGTTATGGAAACAATATAAATATCCTACTATTTGACATAATTTTGATATATTGGGATATAATGGAATACTGAACTGCCACCCCAAAATATATACTGTACTAACACAATGGATTTGGTATATTAGTGGAAGAAAATGAGTTAGAGTACAATAAATACAGTATGAACCTCTCGTTCCCTATTTTTTGTGCATTTTAGTAGTTAATGTGCATTTTTATATATTCCTAGAGAAATGACTGGATACAAGCAAGACCTAGTTAATTGTAGTTGTTGTAGGTGAACCAAGGGACAGAGAGGAGAACATTTATTTTAAAAATAATTATTGAAATATAACTCACATATTGCACGGTTCACCCGTTTAAAGCGTATGTTTCAGTGGCTCAATGTTTTCAAAGAATTGTGCAGTTATCACCAGGGTTGACTTTAAGACATTTTCATTGCCTGAAAAAGAAACTCCATACCCCTTAGCTATCATCCCGTGTTGCCCTCCATCTCTCCTAGCCTTAAGCAACCACTCATCTACTTTCTATTTCTATATGATTTTCTTGTCCTGAACAGTTTATATATGGTATTTTATGTCTGGCTTCTTTTACTCAGTTTAAGATTTATCTATATTGAAGTATTTATCTGTTTCATTCCTTTTAATGACTGAATATCACCACATTTATTACCATATCATTTTTTACTTACATTTTTTAGGTCAGAGTCTCACTATGTAGTCCAGCTGGCCTTGAACTCACTGTGTACCTCAAACTGTTCTCAAACTTGTGTTACTCCTCCCGCCTCAGCCTCCTGAGTGCTAGGATTACAGGTGTGAGCCACTATGCCCAGCCACTGCTTTGGATAATTTTTGACTGAAGCGTAATGCACTGTTTTCTATTTGGTGTAGAAATAGAAGATAAATTGTTTCTATATAAAAGCCATTTAAGACTTACCATGCTAAGTGGCAGATACTTGTTCTGATATTTATGTACTTTTTAAAAAATTAGACTTGACTGAAAAGATAGCTTATGTGTATATATGACAGCTGATCAAGAGTTTATCATTGGAATTTGATTTCTAGCTCACTGTTACTGCATGAGTACATTTCAGTTGGGACATCTAACTCTGTGATGCCTGTGCAAGTTCTGATTTTTTTCTGGAAAATTACTAAAAAGACTACATGTGTCCTGATATTTATTGTATGAATACTGCTTATAAGATGGCTAAAATGTTGATTCTTTAAATTCTCCAATAATTTAAGAAAATATATTTTAATAGACATGTCATAATTGTACCTATTTATGGGGTAGAGTGTACAGTACATGTGTACAGTAAGTAATGATTATATCAAGGGAATGGCATAGTTGTTGGCTCAGACATCATTTCTTTGTGTTAGGAACATTCAAAATCTTCTGGCTGTAATTAATCGTCATTAACTATAGTTGCCCTATTATGCTATAGAACATCAGAAGTGATTCCTTCAATCCAACTGTACCCTCCTCCCCCATACCACACCTCCCTCGCCACTTCCTCTTCTGACACCTTTCCCAGGCTCTGGTAACCACTATTCTTTACTTTTTTTAAGTCAACCTTTTGGCTTCCCTGTATGAGTGAAAACATGTAGTATTTGTCCTTGTTTCTCACTTACTCGCTTACCAGTGCCCTCCAGTTACATCCATGTTTCTGTAAGTGACAGAATTTCATTCTTATTTATGGTTGAATGATATTCCATTGTGTTTATACACTCTCCCCCATTCATTGACGGGGCACCCATGTTGATTCTGTATCTGGCCTATTATGAATAGTGATTCAGTAAGTGTGGGAGTATGGATATATCTTTATATTAAACTTACATTCTTTTGGATGTATAGTCTGAATAGTGGGATGCTGGGTCATGTATTTAACTGGGGTTTTTAGGTAGAACTGTAGTGGTTTTAAGACAAACTTTTCATGTGAAAATTTCAGATATAGAGAAAATTATTTAATAAATTACCTCCACTTACCTCACAGTCTTCAAAAGTTGCCAACTTATTGCCCATCTTGTTTCCTAATGCACTCCTCATTTCACCTACTCTTTGTTATATCACTTCACGTGTATGTATGTCAATGTTTGTTTAAAAAACCTTTTAATAAGAACTATAGCCACACATAAAAAACCCTTTACCACAATAACACTATCAATTATATAAAGCATTAATAGTAGTTAATATCATCAATTATGTGATATCAGATTTCTCACAGTTCTAGGGATTGAACATAGGCTCTTTACACTGTGTTACATCTCCAGTCTTTTTTCATACTGTATTTGGAGACAACGTCTCGCTTAGTCACCAGGTTGTCCAGGCTGAGTTTGAACTTTTCATCCTCCTGCCTCAGTCTCCCAGAGTGCTAGAATTACAAGTATGCACCACCGTGTCTGGTGTTAATTTATTTTTGTATTTTGTTTGGCTTATGACCTAAATATGTAAAACCCACATATTGTAGTTGGTTGAAATGGTCACATATCTCTTTTAATCTGTAGGTTTCCCTTCTATCTCCTTTGTCTTGCAGTTTACTTAAAGAATTGGGGTTATCTTTCTGTAGAGCAATCATTATTTGTATTCTTTATTTCATTAGTAGTTATAAAATAGTGGTGTTTTGTCTGTCTTCATTTATTAGGTAGAATACATCTGTCATAACCATTTGATGCTGCACAGTTGAATTTGTATATGAAAGGCAGGGTAAATACTTCCTTCTCCTTAGCCAGTTTTCAATTGCCAGAGGTTGATTCCCTAGCATTTTCCAGTCATGGTGGTGGTGTGTGCACAGGCAGGCAGGTGTGCACATGTGCACGTGCACACACACGCACACACCCTGTGTTTCATTATGAACTCTTATTTATATATATTAAAATCTGAATCCATTGTACCTAATTGCTTTTGCTCAAATTACTCCATTTCTGGCTAGTGAATCTCTTTTAAGTTGGCTCTTTAGTGTTTTTTTTAACAAGTCCTTGGTAGTTTGAAACAATTTGTACAGTTTTTGTTCTAGACCCGAAATTGGTTATTTTGTCCTTGGGAACCCTAGCTTCTTTCGAAGTGGCAGTTAGTCTTTGAAGATTATAGTTTATGTGCTTAGAATGCACACTGCTGCTGGGTTGATCCCATACTTTTTTGCAACACTGAGACTATTCTTAGTATTTCATAAGGAGATTGATTGTGTTTGCACTTTTGACCCACGTTTTAAAAATCGAGTTGTAACTCAGGTAACGTAAAATGCAGTATTATAAATAATACAGTTCAGGACCAGGGATATAGCTCAGGAGTACAAGTCCTGAGTTTGATTCCCAGTACCAAAAAAAAAAAAAAGAAAATACAGTTCAGTGGCCCTTAGTGTACTTGTTTTGGTGTACAAACATCACCATTGTCTAATTTCAGGACATTTCTATCACACCCTATAAAGATCCCCTGTACAGTACCACTAATAGTCCCTATTTTTTTCTCAACCCAGCCCATGTCAACCTTTGATCTATTTTCTGTCTCTGGATTTACTTATTCTAGATAGTTCATGTAAATGGAATTAACAGTTTGTGGCCTTTTTTTGGTCCCAGGTTCATTCACTTAGCATAATGCATTCATCCATATTGTGTCATAATCAATGTTTCTTCTTTATTGCTGAATATTTATGTATATACATTTAGGTTATTCATTCATAAATTAATGTACATTGGGATTATTTCTACTTTTTGGGTGTAAAGAATAATGTTCCTGTGAACATTTGTGAATAAGTTTTTGGACATATTTTTATTTTGTTGGCTTATATTCCCTTCAAAAAGGGAACTGATTGGATATGTTGTGACTTTTGGGGGTGGGGTTACTAGGGATTGAACTCAGGGTGCTGTACCTCTGAGCTGTACTCTCCAGCAAACACCCCCCCACTTTGAGACAAGGTCTTGCTATGTAATTCAGGCTTTAAACTCACTTTGTGGCCCAACCCAGCCTCAAATTCTCACAGTCCTCTTGCTTCACCCTCTTGAATTCTGGGATTACAGGTGTGTGCCGCCCTGCCTAGCATCTCTTACCCTTTTTATTTTGAAGGTGGCCTGGAGTTTATAATCCTCCTGCTCTAGCCTGAGTAGCTTGTATTACAAGTGTGTGACACTGTACCTAGCTACAGGTGGTGACTTTGTAACATTTTAAGGAACTACTAACGTGTCACAGAAGTTTCATTAAACAAAAGTTTGTTTTTCACATTCTACCTACATTTTTGACGTTTGTTACTGTGATTACATTTTGAATTATCTAAGAAAATTTTTGCAAAGTATACCAAATTTTCTTTGGTTTAAGTTGTTTCAGATACAGCAGTTTGGGCTGGGTTTGTGTAGTAGTTCAGTGGTAGAGTGCTTATTGTGTATGAGGCCCTGGGTTCAATTCCCAGTACTCTCCTCACAAGAAAGAGAAAAGTTTGTGTATATGATACTGTCATTAGTAATTTTACTCTAAGACACAACTTTTTTGCATAATGTTAGTATAGTTTTTTTTTAAAGTTCAATAGATGTTTCTAATTTTAAGTTTCTTTATAATAACCACTTCTCATAAGTTCATACTCTGAAATTATTTCTTTGCCCATCTTTTTAATTAATATCAGTAGTTTCCCCCTTTATGCCATCCTGTCTAAAATGACACTTTTTACTTCCTATCTCTTGCCCCTATTTTATTTTCTTTACAATACCAACTTCCTGGGGCTGGGGATTTAGCTCAGCGGCAAAAGCG
>NW_004955455.1:4198568-4247573 GCF_000276665.1 Chinchilla lanigera
AAATCATGTTATAGTATTTTGGATTTCTAAGCTAAGTCAGACCATGACGATTTGGTTTAGTTTTTTTGGAGGGGGAGGGCAACAGGGTTAGTTCAGACTGGCCTTGAGCTTGCTTTGTAGCCCAGGCTAGTCACAGACTTGCAACAATCCTCCTGCCTCAGCCTCCTGAGTGCTGGGATTACGGCTGTGTGCCACCATGCCTGGCTTCCTTGGTTTAGATTTGAAGAAATGGTAAGAGTGATTCTGACTTGGCTTATCGTTGAATCATATACTTCTCCTTCATTCTTTCAGTCTGTCAAGAATGGCATATGCTAAGCCCCTGACTTTGCCCTTCTTAGCCTTTCCACATACACTTACTCCTGAGTTGTGGCTTTTATGCCATTCATACACTGATATCTCCCACATTTTATTTCTGACTTTCCTCTTCTTGATCTCCAATCATGTTTATTGAGTACTTTACTTGGGTGTCTTCAGTTGGCTATCTACTAAGCATCACAAACACAGGTCTAAAACAGAACTCCTTGGGGCTGGGGATTTAGCTCAGCGGCAAAAGCGCCTGCCTGGCATGTGCAAGGTCGTGAGTTTGGTGCCCGGTACCGCAGAAAAGCCAAAAAAAAAAAAGAATAAAACAGAACTCCTTGCTCATGTTGCTTCTTCTCTCCTCTATGAGGGGGAGAATCCATTTTTCTTAATGGGTATCAGTAAATGGGAAATCCTGGCTTCCCATAGTATAGGCAGAAAGTTGGACTTCTCTGTCTCACTTTTTCTTTTTTTTTGGATAGGGTCTTGCTGTGTAGTTTAGGCTGGTCTTGAACTCATAGTCCTCTTGCCTTAGCCTCTGGATTGCTAGGATTACAAGTGTGCTCTACCACATCTGGCTTCTTTATCTCACTCTTGAGTCATCAGCTCAAGTCTTGTGGACAGTACTTTCAAAGATATCCATTCTGCAACATCCTACCATTTCTATCACTGCTGCCTTGTAAATACTATATTGTTTGGATTATTACAGTAGCCTTCAAACTGGTCTCCTTCTTTCTTTGCTCCTCATTTCAACAGGCTAGACGGTTACATACCCAGCCACCACAGTAAAATGATGGCACTTCTCTTCTCACAACCTCCAACAATTCCACATGATCTGGGCCCGGTTATTCCATTTACTCACTTAACTTTGCTCTTCCAGAGCTTATGTTGAAATTGAAGCTCACCTCCCTAAAATATCCTTTGTTCCTAGAATTCTAGCAAACCAGAAATGTTGGCTTTGCATGAAACTAAATTACTCAAAGAAAAGAGCAGCTTTTAAAGATGATAAAGTACTCGGGCATTTTTCCCTTTCCTTTTTTCTTGTTTCAAAAATCTATGTAAAAGATATTATTAGTACATTGTAAGTTTTCAGGTGAGTATAGAATATTGGAGTAATCAGGCAGTTTGTTTGCTCATGTTTTGGGTATTACTAAGTCAGTTTTCTTCCTGCAGATAGGGAGATCCATTTTGAATAAGATAATCACACAAACATCCTCAAAAATTATAAGAATGTTTTTTGATTTGCAGATTGATTTTTTTTTTTTTTTTTTTTTTTTTTTTTTTTTTTGGTACTGGGAATTGGACTCAGGACCTTGTGCTTGCCAGGCAGGCTCTTATGCCACTGAGCTATATCTCCAGCCCCTTGCAGATTGATTTTAATTATTGCTTTATTATTTTCATTCAAGGTCTGTAATATTTGTTGTATAGGATTGTTAGTAGTTGCTATCTTTTTTGTACAACTTAAGTTCAGAAGGATTTGGTGTGTTTTTTTTTTGGTTTTTTTCTGGTGCCAGGAATTGAACTCATGACGTTGCGCTTGCCAGGCAGGCACTGTGCTGCTGAGCTAAATCCCCAGCCCCTAAGTTCAGAAGGATTTGTACAAAAGCATTATCAAATTTGGAATTGACTAGTGAGAATCGACTGGATGATATTCAACTTTTTCTTGGCTGATTCCGGTCAGGTTTTTAGGTCCATGTAAATGCAGTCCTTTTAATTAGAGTCTAGCTAATTATGGGGAAAACTGTTGCCAATTTTGTCCTTTTTTTTTTTTTTCTTTCAAATAAAAGATCTGAGCATAAGAGAAAGAAGAGTCTTGTCAGACACTGAAGAAGGGACGGGGATCTCTCCTCCTAATCTGGGCCTCCTGTCATGGTAAGTACAAGGCAATAAGAGAATTGGAGTTGAACTCAATCCTGATAATTTAAGTCAACACTAACGTATATGTAGTTAACCCATTTCTATTTTTATAGGAAATTATTTCATTTTTCCTTTTTATAGAACTCTCGTCTTGTTTCTCTTATTTACTAAAGAGTAATAAAGGGAATCACTGTACAGAGCAGTTTTATTTCTGTTAATTTGAATTCTGTGAGTTCAGTAATGTGTCTCATTAAGTCAGCTAGTAAGAGGAATCAAGACTGATTAACACATGGTTCTTGGGTTCTTTTTAATTCCGTCTTTCCTAGGAAGCTGAGCTAGTGGTACAGCTCAGTGGTAGAGTACATGTGTCCTGTGCACAAGGTCATCAATTCAACCCCCAGAAACCCCCAAATTAAAAAAGCCTAGGAAACAAGATGTAGTAAAAATGCTTTTTATGTGTTTATTAGTTTAGGTATGTGTAAAATTATGAGGTGATCATCTACATACTTGTTTTTAATTCATAAAATTATACTGTGTACAACATGTTTTGAAATTTGTGTTTGTAGAATGGCCAAATTAAACTAACATGCATTATTTTACATAGCATACATTTTTAATAAATTTACCTTTTGGACAGAGCCTTTTCCTACTTTATGTGTTCTATCTTTTTAAGGCAGTATTTTGATCTCATAATAGTGCAGCTCTGAATACCTTGTCTTGACTCTTTGGCTAAAAAGAGCATATAATGAATGTAACAGTGACTTGTGGACCATTTAGGGTTCAGTGTAGGCAGAGATAGAGCAACAAGCCAGTCATATTTTTATCAGTCTTGAGGATGTGTAAACAGTGCTTCAAGGCTTAAAAGAGAAATGATTGTCTGTAATATTGTCCTGTTTCTACCTTGTGATGTTTCCTAGGTCTAAACTGTTTCATGCTGGTGCACAAAGAAAAGATTGAAAAGACCATGTTAATTTCAAGCTTCATTAGGGACATAGTAGAAAATACTTTTCAAAATTAAAAACAAACTTAAAAAAAACCAAAACAATCCAATTCAGAAATGTCAGGAAAAAGAGGAGAAAGGTAACTGCTCACTTCTTGAAGATGGGCCAATTTTTTTTGTTAGTTTGTAGGCATTATTAAAACTCTTTGTTTTTTTCCAATTCCCAAACATTGATGAACTTTTGCTGGTGTTTTGCTAAACTATATTTTAATAGTTTTTCCAGAGTTTTTTTTTTTTTAATTAATTAAAAAACACTCGTCTTTTAAATGGTATGCATGTCAGTGTTTATGATTAGCAAATAGTGGGGTTTATGGAAACAGTGCTGAGAGTTTATTCTTCAGTTTATACCACACAGCAGTAGCATTGTCCTCCTCTTCCTGGTGCTGCAGCAGTTTCTGTGGTGCCCAGTAGATAGCCTCTTCGGCCCTTTTGCTACAGATATGCTCTGGAAAAGCTGCTGTGTATGATAGTTGGGGAACAGCATAGCCAATGTGTCTTTTTTGTTAAAGCAGCATTATAACATTTTTAAAAAAATTCTTATTTATAATTATACCAACAGAACTCATGGTTGTATGTATTCCTTTCTGACTACGACATGTCATGTGTGTGTGTTTTATGTAGCTAGAACAATACATAATTATCTACTGTGCATATTTTACTAAGTGAAGTAACCATTTGCCCATGTTGATTCATTGGATTCCTATTGTTCTTAATCCATAGTTTTTGTGTAGAAAATTGTACAGCATTGAACCTGCTGGGTTTTTAAAAAACTATCTTTTTAATATATATACTTCTGTACTAATTTGAGCATAATATGGTTTTATTTTTTATTTTTTTGTGGGGAGAAAAGGAACCCTTATACATAGATCCCTTTTAATTTTTATTTTTTTCATAATAGGCTTTATATTTAAAATTTATATATATATATATAAGGGTATTAAAATATAATTTTAATGGCTCTTGAATTGAAGTCTGTCTTTGAGAGGTGAGGCATTAGAACAATGTTTTCATGTTTTGTTTGGAAAATGTCAAACCTTTGTGAGGGGAAAAACGTACAGTGAATTCTGATACACATCATTCAGGTTCAGTGTAAGGTCATACCTACTCTTACGTTTTCTGATCCCCACTTTCTACCTACTACCCCTCTGGATTATTTTAACATAAATTCCAAGGGAATTGTATACATCAGGGAAAGTATATTTTTAACAGCCTTTAGTACCTGTCTTAAAAATAGTGAACATGGCAGCCAGGTATGGTGGCACACACCTGTGATCCTGTTCCTTGAAGGCTGAAGCAAGAGAATAGCAAGTTCAAGGCCACCCTGGGCTACATAAAGGGTTCCAGACCAGCCTGAACCACATAATGAGACTCTGTCTTTGGGGTTATGGGTTGGGGAGTGAATGGAATTGACCATAATCAGACTGGTGATTACTTTCATTTTTACATTTTGCAAACATGAGCACTAGAAATAAATTCATCTAACAGGACTAATTGGTCAACAGTCTCTTCTTCCGTTCTACTTAATTTATCTATAATGTTGATTTCCCTCTTATCCTGCATAATTTAATCAAAAGCAGAAACCAACCCCTCTGATTTCATGGAGTTGGGTGGAGACTGAGAATGACCAGATTCCACAGTGCCCAGTAATGTGGGAAATTGACAATGTGGAATGCATTTTCTAATACTAGTAAATTACTGCTTGTAGTCTAGGAAAAGTTTGTTTCCAAGTGGCTTATCAGGCCACCACTTTCCAGTATCTGTCTTCTCCCAGTTTCTCACTCTGTCACCTATGTCAAATTTGGCTCCTTGTTACTCACAAACTCACAGAAACTATAATAAAGGTGTAGCCAGTTCATTCAGCTGCCAAATTCAGCTCTTTAATGAAGTATTTTTTCAGTCAGCCTTCTAGGAAGTTAGTGCACAGTTAGTCTTAATGTTAATCTTTGGAAATTAAGTTCATTTTTATGCACACGGGGAAAATATTTTTTAAGCTTTACAGGTAACATGAGCTAAGATAATATCATTTAAAAGAGTATTTATTTAATTAAACTGTAAAAAGCAAGTATTTTGTGCTCTTGCTGGCCCTATTCTCAGTTCTTTTACATTGAAAACCATTCATTCCATTTTCAGTTTTCAGTAGCTGCTGCTGCTGCTTTTTTTTTTTTTTTAAAGTAGCTTCTTTGGTTACATATATATTGGACAGGATTAGCCTCCAAGTGAGGATTCTAGCAAGAATGAGTAGGTTAAATAAATGGCTTCTCTCATTTTTCTTTTCTTTCCTCCTTTCTCCCTCCTCCCCTCCCTCTACGCTCCCTTTCTCCCTTTTCTCCCTCTCCTTCTCTCATACTTTTCCTCCCTCCCTTACCCGCTCCTTTCCTGCTTCTCTGCTACAGTATTTCAGTTCTCAGCTTTTCAGTTAAAGTCTGACCCAACAGAAAACTGGGTCAGGGAATCACTTAGAGAAATAATAAACACCTCTATAAAATGATTTTAAACACAGTGGAAATGTAGACATTATACATTTATGTGAGTTTAAAGCTGGTTAATGTGATGCTGGGAAGGTATGTTTAAAGTGTACTTGTTGTATAGTTTGTAAGAGTCTTTAAAACCGCCTGCCCACTGTGTTTTTCTACAGCATTTCCTACCTGTCCTCATACTTACAAGAGAAAAATTGATTCCTTTTAAAAAAATGACTCCCTATAATAACTTCCCTCCATTTCTTCACTTATTTGTTGACCTCAGAAAAAATGAGTGGAAAGGGATGAAATGGTACAGATTGACAGAACACTTCTAACAAGTTATTTTGGTGATTACAGGGTTGGAGCCATTTACAGACCTTGGTATACTCTGGATAATTATATTACTTTAAGAGAACCCCAAACTGATACCAGCTTTATTAAAGTATACCAAGTTCCTTAAGTACAGTTACTTGTTTTGGCTGTATGAGGAACTGAAAAGACTTCTATAATTTTGCTTTTGAAACTATTGTCAACTATAAGCTTTTTTTTTTTTTTTTTTAAAGAAACGTTCTTGCCTTGTAGTCAGGCTGGCCTTGAACTCAAAGTAGTAGTCTTGCCTCATTTTGTCACCTTTCTGAGTACTGAGATTATAGGCATGAATCACTACATCCTGCTGTCAGCTGTAGTTCTTAACAATCATGGTCAATTTCAGCAGTCATGGAGAGGTGACATTAGCTTAAAATGAACTTTTGAAAATATACATGTTTAGATTGAAATTTTGTAACTTTTCATAGTATTTTACGAATTTATACAGGTTTTAAAATTTTATTTTTATAATTTGAGTCCATTTGTTTCCTTCCAAATTTTAAATACCAAACTTTTGTGTGTGGAGGGGGAGACCCATGAAAATATATAGCTCAAGATAGTGCCCTTATAGAAGTGCTAGGTCACGTCAGTTAATTAGTAGTAATGATGCTGGAATAGTAGGTGAGGTGGTTGTTTTTCAGGTTATTAGGATGGCTTTTCCTATTATAGATTAACAATCAGAGAATAGTTTTAGGGAAAATGTGACTTTTCAAATCAGAACAGCTTTAATTGGTACGTATGTAGTATTATAGTGTGGAGCAGCGGTTCTGGCACTCTTGGTGTCAGGATATTTTTTACATTCTGAAATTATTGAGGACATCCAAGAAGAGTTGCATATTTAACTGTATTTACCGTATTGCAAATCAAAGCTGAGAAATCTTTAAAATGTCCATAAAATTATTTGAAAATAGTAGTAACAGACCAGTTATATGGTAGCATAAATAACACATTTGAAAAATAACTTTTTTTTCTCATCCAAAATAGTGTGGAGAATGGTATTGTTTTTGCACTTTTCAAATCTTTTTTTTTGAGACAGAGTCTTACTATATATATAGTTCAGGCTGGGTTAGAACTCATTAGGTAGCCCTGGCGTCCTGCCTCAACCCTCCTGAGTATAAGGGTTACTGAGGTGCACCACCACATCTGGCTACTTTCCACATCTCTTTAATGTTTGGCTCAGATGTCAGCTAGATTCTTGTCACTGTTGCATTTAGTCTGTTACAGTGTGTTCTTTTGTTTCAAGTATATGAGGAAAACCCAGCCTCACACAGATAGGAAGGTAGAAAAGGAAAGAGTACTTTAAATTTTTTTCTCAATAATTGTATTTTTCTTAAATACTATACCAAAACTTGACTAGTGGTATGTTTTTAAAGGTTAGCTGCAGGTGGAACCTGAAACTGTATCAGTGAACCTTTGGGTATTTTTTTTTTTTTTTTTGGTTTTTCTCCGGTACCGGGAACTGAACTCAACGACCTTAAGCTTGCCAGGCAGGCGCTTTTGCCGCTGAGCTAAATCCCCAGCCCCACCTTTGGGTATTCTTTATGTTAAAACATTGATCTCTCTTGCACTTTTTTTCTTATTTTTTTTGTGGGGGAGGGAGCAGCTGGGGTTGGAACCTAGGGCCTAGAACATGCTAAGTAAGCTTTCTACCACTGAATTACATTCTCAGCCCTTATTTTCTACTTTGAATAAGTCCTTGCATGACTTTGAAATTTTCAGACAGGATCTCAGTAAGTTGCTAGATTGGCCAGGCTGACTTTGAATTTGTGATCCTCTTGCCTCAGCCTCCTGGAGTGCTAGGTTTTCAGGCTTGTGCCACCACACCTGGCCCATGCGTGATTTTATTTATTTATTTATTTAATTTTTTTGGTACCAGGAATCACCCTCAGGACCTTATACTTGCCAGGCGGGTGCTGTGCTGCTGAGCTACATCCCCGGCCCCCATGCAGGATTTTTAAACGTCTTACAAATGTTGACATATAATTAATACTTTTTACAAAGAAAATCACATTTCATAAAATCACCACTAATTTTATAACAGTCCTAAGGATTTGGAAGCTGTTAAATTCATGGTGACAGATGGCAGGTCTTCCAGAATGGTAATTTTTGCATAAAATCTTTGTTATTGGCAGCTGATACTGTCATTGGGGAAAAGATCTGTCACATGCCCAAGTCCGAATGTCCATAGTTTGTCCATCAGTTGCTCTTTCTGTTAAAAATAATACTTAAATTTAAAAAATGACTAGTTCAGCATATAATTCATATAGTTGTATAAGTGCTTTACCTGAAGACAACCGTAATACTTCAGTGGAATTTTTCCTACTGTATCATTTCATTATTAATGAAATTGCTGCCACTTCTTTGATTGTGCCTGCAGTTTTTCCCACTAGTTCTTTTTGTACTATTAGAACAAATATCAACACATCAGAAAAAAGGCAAATAATGTTATAATATTCTGAAGGTAGTTGTGACCTCGCAAGGCCCCTATGAAGGCCTCGGAATCTACACACGTTAGAGAATCACACTGAAACCTCTACAGACTATGAGCCAAAATAAGGCTCTCCTTTAACTTGTGGTTGCCAGGTATTTTTTTCCCCCCAGCAACAAGAAAGTAATTGAAACAATAACTTTTTTATACAAATTATAATTCAGGTGGAATTGAGACAAGAATTTTTTTGTTTCACCTTTTGAAATTGGTTTAACAGAAATAGACCATTTTGCGATATAAGGTGGAGTAAACTAGGGATAATGGTTCACATGATTTTAGTTTGGGAAATTCTTTTTTTATTTTTTTTAGACAGGATCTTGCTATGTAGTTCAGCCTGGCCTTAAACTCTTGGTGATCCTCCTGCCTCAGCCTCCCAAGTGCTGGAGTTACAGGCATGCACCATATGCCTGGCTGATTTTATTCTTAAATAATTGAGAATGTACCCATCAAAAATAAGAATTTGAGATTATAATTTAAAGAGAAAAACACTTTTTCAGTTTCTCTTCAGTGATTGTACTAACATGCTGTTATTGACCAACAGAAATGGTGTGATGTCTGACTTTCTTGACATCATTGTATTCTCAGAGTAACCTATGTTAGTTAGCTTTTCATTTCTGTAACAAATACCTGAGGTCAATTTAAAAGGAGGAAAGATTCATTTTATCTCATAGTTTTAGGGATTTTAGTCCATTGTTGGTTGAGCTGTTCCTTTTGGGCCTTTGGGTTGACAGTACTTCATCATGGGAACAAATGGCAGAGGAAGCTTCTTTCTTCAGGATGGCCAGGAAACAAGGAAAAACGGGCTTGGATCCCAATATCCCCTCTAAGGAAAGCTCCCAGTGACTCATCTTCTTCCTGCTAGGCCTGCCACTTGCCCAGTAGTGTCACAGACTGGCAACCAACCCTTTAACATGGGGGCCTTTGAGGGACACTTAGCACACCTAGTATATTAATCTATTTGGGAGACACATAACATCTAATATACTGGAATACTTTTGAAATAAATATTTTTTATTTGAG
Source organism: Chinchilla lanigera (assembly GCF_000276665.1). Taxonomy (NCBI): domain Eukaryota; kingdom Metazoa; phylum Chordata; class Mammalia; order Rodentia; family Chinchillidae; genus Chinchilla; species Chinchilla lanigera. Next base: position 4,208,059 of record NW_004955455.1, read on the forward strand.
CTTTTCTGTCTGTTCATCTTTGTCATTGGATTTCTGTTGGGATTATGTGAGTAAAATGGCAGAAAAACAATGCAAGTGACCAGAAGTCTTAAAATTAAAGATTTTTGGGTCTTTCCAGGATGAAGAGACTCGGCACAGTCTTGAGTGCATCCAGGCCAATCAAATCTTTCCCAGGAAGCAGCTGATTAGGGAGGATGAGAATCTTCAGGTAAGTAAGGATACTTTTAATTATGTAATACATATTTAGCATCATAGTAATGACGTAGCAAAGCTAATGAGTTGAAGTGATGCCTCATATTGTATATATTTTTTCCTACAGCATACATAAGATGAAAAACATCTTTCATTTTAGCAAAGCTTATTTTCTGAAAATTACTTTTTGAGATGATTTTCTCTATCATTGCTATTTCTTTGTCTACAGTTTTCATAAGTAGGTATATTTGAATTATATGGGTATAAATCTTTAGGTCCCTTACTCATTTGCTTTAAACTTGGATGACAGAGGATTTACCATCCATTCACCTGATCCATGTTTGAAACGTGCTTTACTGCTTGAGAACTCTGAAGATTTCTTCTTCCCTTTTGAAGGTTCCTTTCCTTGAGCTTCATGGAGAGAGCACAGAGTATGTGGGCCGTGCTGAGGATGCCATTATTGCCCTTTCTAATTATAGACTTCACATCAAATTCAAAGAGTCTCTTGTTAATGTAAGTAATTACTAACTGTTCTCCCTTTAGGTAGCTGGAGAAGTTGAAAAACTTGGTAATGTCCTCAAGGAGAGGAGAGTCATATACAGAACTGGGTGTGTGAAAGCACTATGTGAGAGAAAAGCACTGCTTTTCTCTCAATTAATTTAGCACTCAAGACTTTCAGTTAGTGAGCAAAACTTACGCTTTCTTTAAAATGATTCACTTAGTTGTCAGTTGAGGGGTTTATTGTTTATTTAACACTGAACAATTTGTACTAGATCTTGCTGTATTGTTTTATAAAAGTAGAAAGACTGAATAAGCTTTATTTCCTTAATCTGTGGTGGTTACCAGCTGCTTAAGTTGAGATAATTTTCTGTGCCTCAATGTCAGATGATGAGATGTTCTTTGAGCTTATGGCAGACTCTCATTATAGGATGAAGTTACTCTAATGGCTCCTAAGTGGTATAAGTATAGATGTTAAGTAAAATGCTTATTTGCATAATGGACTATATATTATTGAAGAAAAGGAAGGCTCTCAATTCCCAAGAGTACATTTACCCCTTTTCGTTTATGAGTCCTCTCAGTGAACTGGTTCTTCCAGAGCACTGCTATCATTAATGTCTTAAATGAAACCTGTAAGGGCTCATAAGTTCACATACTTCCACTGAACCAGTACCTTCATCATTTCTCGCTTGCTAGTGTTATGGCTTTCTGTACTTAAGTGCTAGCACAGAGAAATGTGTTATGACACCTTGTAAGAGCTCAGGACTATTCTTCCATCTGATTGGGTGTTTCGGGGTTTATTTGGGAATTCTTTAAAATCCGTCATTTTCATTCATTTTACCAGTCCAAAAGTTACCTTTTCCTGAAGTCTCATGCTTTGATTTATATTTCAGAGGCTGCTGTTTTCTTAGTGGTTGAATGTTACAATTTATTTATTATTATTATTTGTAGTTAAGCATTCATGTCTAGGAGCTGTTTTAGTCTAAATTCCTCCCTCTCAATGGACTGGTTCTTCCAGAGCACTGCTATCTTCTCACTTTGCATACTCTACCTTGTCTCCTGCCCAGAGACCTTCTCTTCATCTGTCAAAACTCAGTTTAGTTGATAATTTCATTTATGAACTTGTGCTCAGTTCTAGTTCCCTCCCTGATGGTTAATTAGACTCATGTGATTTCTTCTGTATTTTAAACATATTTTGCCAGCATTTACTAGACATGTTGTAATTTTTTGCTTATTCATCTTTGTACCTTCAGAATCCAGCATGTCTCCTGATGTCATGCTATTCAATAAATATTAAGTGAATTGAAGTTAATAGGGATTTGAAATGGATATTAGACCATTTTCTCTCTTTTGGATTTAAAGTTCATTTATTAAAACAATGTATTTTTATGTGAATAGACCTGTGTCATCATTTGTCTCCAAGAGTATCTGTAGAAGTAGGTTATTTACTGCTTTATCTGTGTTCTTCTTTTTTGACCCATTCCCTTACGCAAAAGTGTTTTTCCTAGCATTGTAACCCTCTAAAGCTTGGAGCCTACAAGTCACTTAAAAACCCCAAATAATGGCTTTGCACTGAGTGGGTGGGGCAAGAGAGGGAGAGAAATTGTGTATAAGTATTTTGGCATTGTGGTGATTATAAACATTTCATATTATAATAGCCTGATGCTTCTCCATACCAGTACATTAATCTCTATACACTTAGTACTAAGGTTCTGCGTTACTTTTCTCATTGCTGAGACAAAATACCCAACACCCAAAGTTAAAGAAGGAAAGATTTATTTAGCTCACAGTTTGTAGACATTTCAGTCCATCATTGGTTGGCTCTAATCGGTGGCATGGCAGACCAGCATTGCAGAGGAGAAACAGTTCATGGCAGGCAGAAGGTAGCAAAGCAACAGGGGACAAGACAGACCTCTTTCTGACTCTTATATTGTATCCAGGCTACTGGGATTAAGGCTGTGCCAGACCAGTCAGTGGACTGATTTAGTGATCACCCACCCTTAGTCCTAGCACCTTTAATCCTAGCATTGCATGATGAACCAGTCACACACACTAGATTCAGCCACCTCTGAAAAAGCCCCCACCTATGACCACGTGAGGCTTTGAGGGGATCTAAAACACAAGCTATAGCAGGTTGCTAAAATCTGGGTTACTCCAGAAGATAATGGCTCTTCCTGCATCAGGTCCTGGATGAAAACCAGAGTGTTGGTATTGATATCGCCCCTTATTCCCTCCCTCCTTCCATTCCTCTGTCAGATAAGTATTTCAGTAAAATACATGAGATTAGTAGAACCTCCCTCATCCCTCATCATATTCAATAAACTATATGAGGTTCTGAAGATTCCCTGATAAAGGTTATTACTATCTAAATCAAACACATTTAAACCATTAGAACTCAAATGTGCCGTCTGTTGCGGCATGCCCCACTTTGCATCATTTAGCCCCTTAGAAAATGACTTGCCATCAAGTTTTAAATAGCTACCTGATAGCATGTATTTTGTTTTAATTTCACAGCACATTGAGTAAAATGTGTCAGTAGATTTAGATAACCATAAACATCGTTAATCTATACACATTGACTGAATATCAATATTCAAGTCCTAGAATAAAGAACCTGTGTACAGGAGGAGTTCATTTGTAACATTTAAGGTATGAGTTGCTTCATTCTTTTTCCCAAACTATATTTTAATATATATACAGCTATATTTCTTGAAGTGTAGATAATTGATAAACAAGTAAGTGTTCAACTGGAATTTATGAAAGTTTAAACAATTTTTGTTGTGTAATTCAATAGACTGCTTCTCACTCTACTGCTGAAATCCCAGTAAGTAGCATGAGAGTCCTAGCTGGTTGCTGCACCTGTGCTTGGAACAAATTGGTTTTGTGTGTCAGATGTTCACCATGAAAATCAACAAAATGTACCCTCTCTGCATGACTCCCTTCCCTATCACCAAAGTTCTAGTAATAAGTTCTGATGAGATCAGTATATGGGATGAAGATGAAGCCTCAGCTTATACATAAGCAATGGAATAAAGATCTTTAAAAACTAGACCACTTTTTTTTTTGGTCTTTTTGAGACAGGGTCTCTCTATGCAGTTTAGGCTGTCCTTGCGCTCACTTGGTAGCCCAGGCTGGTCTTCAACTCGCAATGATCCTCCTGCCTCAGCCTCCCGCAGACCACATTTTCAGCAATAACAATTATAAAATCAACATTAGTGTTTAAAGTGTCTGTTTCCAGGCTGATCTGTCATGCCTGTTGGGAAGAAGTATAGAAATATAACAATTGGGAACACCTCTCCTTTGTATTTCCTTGCATTTTCCGTTATCCAGCAACCACTTTTATCCCCTCAGCACCAGAGGGAGGAAATTTTTTAGCATTCTTGTACTAGTGGAAGCTTGTGAAACAAGTACCAAGGGAAATACTTAGTATATGTCCAAAGTGAACAGTAAAGAGTGTTGATCCTTATTTTATGAAATTTTTCTTTCTCTGACTGGTCTTTAAAAGGGGAAAGATTTATATGACCTGAAGAGAAACTAGAGGATGGTCTTTAAGTGAGATGATTTAGTGAAATTCCATATTTTATTACAGATTTTAGGTTTAGATTCATTACTTTTATTTTTACTCGTATTGCTGTTTTTACTTCAGGTGTGCACACAGGGTTAGTACTGGTTAGTACTTCCTGTTCAGTCAGTTAAAATGAATGGTTTTTTCTTGTGCTTTAAAGTAATGCACGTGCACACACAACCAGAATGAATTGAGGAGGTAAATATAGCAGAATATGATGCTAGATTCCTGTGTAATGTGACAGTATTGTGGATCTTTAACACGTTTGCATGCCTGCTAAGTTTTAAACTGCTGTTCTGCTTTTTTGGATTGATGCTCATGGGTTTTGGTGCCTGGGATGTAACTTTTGGTGTCTTGAAGACTTGATTAACAGCATTTAGTGTGTTGGATGCATTGTTTGAACATGAGTTTGATGGAATTTGAAATAGGATAAGCACTGTAATAAGATAGAATTGCTTGGCAGCTAGAATATAAAGGGGAAAGAAATTAATGTGTTCATGATGGAGCCATAATTTTTATGTCTTAAAAATTGGTGGCTCTGATTTGAATTTGATTGTTGACACTGGCTTGAAACACCAAAAGTACATGTGTGACTGTCAAATGGCTTTTACCACTTTCAAGGGGATCTCTGATTACATTAATGTGAAGAAAGACCAGATGTCATCATATTATACAATTTCTAATAGGGCACTTGTAAGATTTCCTTGTTAAAATTTAGAGAATTATTGATAAACTATTCATGAATATAAATAAATTTAATTAAATTTGTTGATTATTGTAATGATTAATTGTATGAATAGTATTAATATTTATATTTGGGCAGTAATTTTTCAAGTTCAAGCAACTGATTTGTTCTGATAGAATTTTACTTTTATTAATAGACCAATAAAGGTGACATAGATTTGTTTATACCGTGAATGGTACAAGCCACCCAATGGAACAGACATGTTTATAACACCAGTGGATCAGGCTGGCAGGAATGTGTTAAGGGGATTGGGGTAGGGAGATAAGGTAACAAATCCATGGGCTAGAGATTTGAAAGTAATTTTAGATTTCTTCTGCAGATGGAATTGCCTCCAAGGATCTTCATTTAAATTTTGTTTTTCTCATGATGTTTGGTGGAGAGGCCACTTCTTTTGTGAAAGAAAATCAGAGTATACAGACAAGAAGGACACTCTTAGAGGAAGAAAGGCAGGATAGATATGGTGGAAGGATCCCAGGCTAGAGGGCACACATGAGTTCTGGACTGGACTTTGGTGTTAGCTTATGGGGTACCTGTCTAAACTCCTTGAGCTAGGAAGTAGACTGGCATTAATCTTTAAATCTTTGCTTAGGAGACTGATTATTGGGTATGCTTTATCATGGAAATAGTGATAAGTCCTTTTCATATGTGAGGAAAGTTGAGAAAGCTAGGTCAGTTGGTAGACCTTAAGAAGTAGAGAAATTTAGTTATGTTTTGGCTCGATGTATGCGGGTGGGAGAAGAAGTCTGCTCTGCCTTTTTAAAAAGAGGAGGCAGTCTGTGGAGGGAGTACTGAAGGGAAAGCAGAATGGAGAAGGGAAAAGATATAAAGTGATATAAATTGGGTTTCTCTTTAAAGTGTTATTTTTGCTACACATTAGTCTTCCCTGTATGTGGCAGTCTGCATGAGGATTAAAATCTGCTGTTGTCCATGTCTGTCACTTGAGTACATATGGTTGTTTTTGGTGACTTCCTAGTATCTTCACTCTGATTTGAATGCCTAGAACCAACATTTTGTTTTTAAAGTGTGATATGAAAATTTATTATTGAATGGACTTTAGGTAGCAGATACAGTGGTACCTCGGTTCACAAACATAATTCTTTCTGTGATTCTGGTTGCAAACTGAAGTGGACAAGAACCAAATCAAATTCAGTGGTTAGGTTCAGTGTTGATCTTATGGGGAAATTTGATTCACTTCTTGTCCAGTTTAGTTCAGTTTGCTACCAGAATAATGGAAAGAATTAAGTTTGTGAACTGATGTACCACTGTAATTTGTGTGCTCTGAAGTGTTTTGTAATTATTCTGGAAGTTCTTGCAAGAGCCCCTGGGCTTTGGTCCAGTAATAGTGATATAAAACTTACATATTCTTTGTAGCAAAGTTGCACAGTGTGACCTGCCTCCCCCAGCAGCTACTAATAGAGTTAGTGGTTTTTACCTTTTCTAGCAATAAGAAAGACAATTGGAGGGGACCTGGGTTGCGACTGACTGCTGGCAGAGCAACCACTCAGTGTGAATTTGTAAAACTCACTCTTACTTCACCCCCAGGCTTTTCTCCGGCCCTGTACACAAATTACTGAATTGTGACCATCTGAGATTCAGAAATCACCAACTGGGTGGCATTTAGCAAGGCTGATGGTTGACCCAGGGAAGCCAAGAAACAGGCAGATCTTTAACTGATAAAATTTTAGAAAAGTGAGACCAGAACTCAGGCTTTTCAGTTGCTAGTCTGGCAGCCACTAGCTGTGGGATTGAGGGTAACCAGAGTACATTTTAAAAATAAAGTGATGAGGCACCCAAAGAGGACTGGCCTAAGAACGAGTCAGTGTCATCTTCTAATCTCTTTTTAATCTCTTCCTCCTTTCCTCCTATCAGCCCCCCCCCCATGCAACAGGTCTTGAGAGAATTTTTAACCTCATCACCTGCAGTTTTTTATAGCGTCTTGGGAGTAAGGACATTTAAAAACAGAGAGCCAAAGCTTTTTTTCCTCTCAGAACACAAGCAAGATTTCTTAGTCTTTTCCCTAACGACCAGTCCCGTTACAATTGCAAGGGAATTTTTATAGATTATAAACAGAAGCAAGAAGCCTTTAATTCTGAGTTAAAAACTCCCAGCCATTTATCTGGATAATATTTTACTTTCTTCTCTTTTTTAATCCCTGCCCCAGTTTCTGTTTGTTTCAGACTTCCAGCACTGGCTTCTTTTTGATCTCTGCATCCTCATTTTGAGAATTCTCTTATTGACTGTGGCAGCTGTGTGGTGGGACAGAGTTTATAGGAACCCTGTTTCTGAAACTGGCTCAGCTGACAGAGGGCCACCCTGTGCAGGCAGCCCTCTTGTTTCTCTCTGCATTAGAGGAAATCGCCGCGTCCTCATGCTGAATAGAACTGTTGGAATGCTACTTGCAAGTCCCAGAGCCACATTTTCGCAGGACTTGACATAGTGTATCCACCCTTCTTCTAAGGGATGAATATCCATTTAATTATTTTTCAGGCTCTTTTGAAGGTTTGGAAATTGCTTTTTGAAGCCAGAGGTTGAATCAAGATAATTTCAGGGACGGGGAGGGAAGACCTGTCACCCTAAGAATTTGTAGCCCCTTCGGATGCCCCACCCCACGTCTCCCTTATCTGGTCTCCTTTCACTGTTGTACATAATCCTGTGTTTAGTAGAGTCTGCTGACCAGATTGGCGGGGTGAGAACCGTTTTAGCCTGATCAGACTTCAAGCTATATTTGGCAACTGGTCTTTGAAGCTAGTTACCTAGTTTTAGGGTCTTTGACTGCTGTGTGACCTTTTCCCTTCCTCCTGATAATTTGTGGGTCTGTTTTTCTGAGCATGGATCCTGACCAGCAGCTAGTGTCCCGTAATCTTTTCTTTGCAATCCATTGGCAATTTAGGCTTCCAGACTTTTTTTTTAAGAGCCTCCTTTGCCGATGCTAAGCTCTAAGTTCACTTTGTCATTTGGCATAATCAACAGGTAGATTCCCATTTGCCCTCAGATCTTTAGTTCTTTTCTGTAAGCAAGGTGGGATTGTTATTCTAGTACCCTTCATCTTTTGTGTCATTACAAATTCTAGCCAGCTATAGCATTTAAAAGTAGTACTTTGAGAGATGAGCTTATGAATATAGTGCTAGAGAAATGTATTTCACTTCTCTCCCAGAGGTGATCCTTCTTTTTTGTTGTCTTCATGTATGTCATGACTTGAGGCCATTGATAGAGAGTAAGAGAAGCCCTAATTTGTTCTGTGGTAAATCACTTGAGTACTTGATCTTGCTAAATTTGCAGTTCTGTCTACTTCTTTCCCCTGTAGAACTTTCTAATCAGTCTTGTTGGACACACTGAAGGACTGTAAGGTCAGTGCCTTTTTGACTAAGAAGACTTCTTTTTAATTGTAGGTTCCATTGCAGCTTATAGAAAGTGTTGAATGTCGAGATATATTTCAGCTTCATTTAACTTGCAAAGACTGCAAAGTTATCAGGTATGTGGTATGTTTGTGCAGCTGTTTGTGTGGAAAATATTTTTTAAAGAGTAGATATATGATTCAGTAACTCAGCTAAATACCTTTTGAGGTCAGCCTTGTTAAGAATATTTCCTAAGTTAGTTAGTGCCTGAAACATTTTACCTTTAGCATATTTTGCATGTTGGTAGATGCTTTTCCTTTTGTATTTGAAAATACCAAATTTTTAAAACATGCAAAAATAGAAATAGTACACAATAGCGTACTATTTCACTTACTGAGTCACCCATAGTTAACACTTTACCTCAATTTGCTTTATCATTTGCAGAATCTTTCAGTATGTGAGGGGTGGAAGGGGAGAAAAAGGTTTTTTTCTGAACAATTTGAGAGTAAATTACATAAGCATGACTGTTTAATTCCAAAATATTTTTGTGTCTTCAAAGAAAAAAGATTATTTTTATACATGACCATGGTATCACTATCAACTTCACAATTTTATTATATTGATATATTTTATCCAGTCTTCTATTTATGTTCAAATTTTAATGGTTGACTTAATGATGTCCTTTATAGCATTCTCCCCTACCTCCACCTCATTCACTACAGGATTCAGTCTAGGTCAGATAATACATTTAGCTTCTATGACTTGAGAGCCTTCTTTCACGTGCAACATTTTCCTCAGTCTTTCTTTGTCTTTTATAACATTTATATTTTAAAGTGTTTTGTTTTAATAGAATTTGTTTCTCATATTTCATTTCTCCAGTATTTCTTCAAGATTAAATTGAGGTTTCTTAGCTGGAATACTGTGTATATGGTGATGTACCATTTTCAGGGTGTGGTATAGTGTCACATCCAGAGGCAGACAATCCACTTGTCCCTCAGTGATGAATTTGATTACTTTAGTCAAGGTGTGACCTGATTTTCATATAATTTCCTTAGTTTCTAGTAAACAGTCTATGTATGGAGAGGTCTTCTAAAAAACACAGATGTCTTACTTCACATCAAAATTTCTCCATAGGTTGAGCATCCTTAATGATTTTTATCTGATCTAACTATAATGGTTGCAAAATGATGCCTTTTAAATTCTTCAAATTTTATCCCTTTGGCCTGTTTTGGCATACCAGTAAATATTGTGTGCTGGCATATTGATGAGGCACATTTAGTGGCTGAAACATTTTACCTTGTTAGAGACAAGGGAGAGGTTTAAGTGACCTTCTTAGTTTTAAGGTAAATGTTTACATTGCTTTTGAGCCAGTGAAATTTGACTTACATTTGATAGATAGTGGATATCACTCACAGTTTAAAAAGCCTACTTTTTTGTATATTAACATACTACACTGTTCTGCTGTAGAGTTACTGTGAAATAAACATGACTACAAAAAAAAGCATACTTTTAAATTACTCAGTTTTTATTATGTTTAGAAAGTCAAAGCACTTCAACCCTCAAAAAAGTCAGTTTGCAGTAGTTATCTTAACCCCTCAGTTGTATATCCTGAATATTACCATTAATATCAGAATTGTTTTGTTCTCTTTGTGGTCACAGCTGAAAATTTCAATGTAATCCACCTTAGTTTGGATCCAAAGATGGTGATTTGTTTTCGTTGCTAAGTAGACAAATTTAAAAGTTACTCTTTTAGTGAAGGAGGTGTAGTAGCACACATTTGTAATCCCAGCACTCTAAAAGACTGAGGTAGTCAGATCTCAGATTAGAGCCCCGCCTGAGCTACTTAGCAACTTAGTGAGACCATCTCTCAAAATTTGAGGAAGAAAAAGGGGTGTGGAAGTGGCTAGGGATGTAGATCAGTGAGAAAATCTTGGGTTCAGTCCCCTGTAGAGCCCAAACAATGGTACCCACCACACACACACACACACACACACACACACACACACACATTCCCTCCTTCTCTCCCTCCCTCCCTCCCTCCTTCCCTCACTAACTGGCTAAAAATAGTGCCTTTTTATTTTTAGCACGGTCTGTTATGTCACAACAAAACAAAAAGGACTTTCTAAACATTTTTTAAGAAGGATAACCATACAACTGAAGTGGAATGGGATCTCATCCATGAAAAGGGTAGTTGCCATTTTTTTTCAGTAGTTGTCCTTAATCGCGAAAGAGGTTTCATAAATTAAAAGAATAGATTTCATACCTGTCCACCTTCTTTTTGTTTGCACTGCTGACTAAAATTTGTTTGGCCCATTTTTATTATAAATAGTAGTGAATGTGTGAGTGATTACTTGTGATGTGTTTTTCATTGGAGTTAATTAACCACTTCACTATGAATAGGGAGTCTTAAAATGGTGACTTTCCTTAGAGTTCATAGTCCATTATTATCTGATTACATTCATATTTGTTTGGCTTTGCAAAGGTGTCAGTTCTCAACATTTGAGCAGTGTCAAGATTGGCTCAAGAGGCTGAATAATGCAATTCGACCACCTGCTAAAATAGAAGATCTCTTTTCATTTGCATACCACGCTTGGTGCATGGAGGTCTACGCCAGTGAAAAAGAACAACATGGAGACCTGTGCAGACCAGGTAGGGCTTTCTAAAATGTGTAGATGGCCAGGAGCCTTATCAAGCTAAGCTGGAGGTACACTTAACATGAAATGGCATACCTTGGCTTTCTTGTATTCAATCAGTGTATATTTTATGGAGTACCTAGCATGTGCCCATTCTTCTTCTAAGTGTAATTAGAACATGGTTTCTCCTTCTAGAGAAAAGGAAAAATACTGGATTTGGTATGACATCCTGCTAGACCTAAAAGCAATTATAAAAAGGTTCATAGATATCCTGAATGGAAGGGAGCTGCGAGTTTTGTGCATGTGTTTGGGAAAACTTTGCATTAAAAATGACTTATGTGTAGATTTTGGAGGTTGAATGGGAATAAATTGATAAAGAATGGGGAAAAGAACATTAGATAGTAGATAGCATTGACAGAGATACACAGGTATGACGATAGAGATTAGTGAAATAGAAAATGGCCTCTTGCTATCATAGCATTTGTTTTTAAGTCATAGGTGACCTGTTATCACCTCTTTCTGCCTATAGATGAAGAAACTAGAGACAAACAGATCTAGAGAGGCCACGTGTCTTCCTCACCTTCAATTAGACACACAGCCTGTACTGAAATTTAGGTTTCCTAACTCCTCATGTTGTCATTGTCCTCTTCAGTATCTTTCTTCTTCTGAAATGACAACTCAAGATCGTGTCATTTCTTTGTATATAGTTTTCTGTAAACTTTATGCTACCATAAATAAATTTTGCTGGTCCATCAGTGGCTCTTCAGTATGTCAGGTTTAGAAGCTGTGAGCCCTCCTGGAGTGTTTACTTTGGAGACTGTGTCTGTGTGTGTTTGTGTGTGTATGTCACTGAGGATAGTACCCAGGAGCTTGTGCATAACAGCAGGCACTGTACCACTGAGCTAAATGCCTACCTAGCCTTTTTTTGTGACAGGGTCACACTGCACTGCCCAGATTGGCCTTGAACTTGTGATCATCCTGCCTCAGCAGACTTTTTCCCTTGAATTTGTAATTTTAATCCAGAATCTTCAATATTCTAAGTCAGTCCTGAGTAATTATAAACCTTTAAAGCTAATCTAGCTGTGTATATAATCACTTTGTTCCCTGCTCATCACTGATTAAAACTTTTGGCTCAGATTATTTTATTTAAAATACTTAGAACATAAGTATTATCTTATTTAAAAAGATGCTTTGATATAAATACTTTTGTTTGGTCTTCATGATCTCATCAAATAGGGTAGGCTGGTTTGTCTGTTTTAGGAACAAAAGAAAGGCTCAGGGTTAAAGATTATTGCCAAGACCCAGTGCTAGTCATTAAAAGAAGTGGATTAAGACCAGCCCTCACTTATTGAGAGTCAAGTCTGTGGGGTTCTGTGGATACAGAGCTTCAAGAATAGAAGCATCTGCCTTGGTGGAGCCTCAGGAAAAGGCTGAGAATCCAAACTTCTTCCAAGCCTGTCCCAGTGGGTAACACCCATAGTCAACCACTAGAGACGGCACCAGCTTTGAAAGTTTATGTGAGGGCACTTAAACCATCTCTCACTTTACTCTCTTAACCATTGCCCCACTCCCTTTTTTTTTTTTTTTCTCCTGTTTCTCATCGTTTATTGACATGCCATCACATTTTATTTTTCAGTTTATGGCTGTTTTCAAGTTTTGAGTTTTTTAAATGATTAGTTAGAGGCTATGAAGTGCACAAATCTCATATATTTGCTGAGTTTTCAACGATTGCATCTTACATATTTTTTACTTTCTACTATCTCCTAGAATAATTAAGGAGTACATTGCATTGCATTGTTATATGAGAACTATGATTTATTTTAAGATCTCTAACTCCAAGAAGTATTCCCCAATTTTGGGTTGCCAGCCAAAGATGAAAAATCGTCATCTTTTTTTAAGGGACTTTATTGTTTTGATAATTTTAGTTGTTTCTTTTGTATTTAGGCCAACTCTTAGGATATTACTAAGATTTACTATGTGAAAGCTTTATTCTTATTTTACTGTTATTTATGGGTAGCATTGTCCTAAGGAGGAGGGTCCTGAGACCCTTCCCTACCTCATGACATCTGGTATTCTTTGGCCATTGCCAGGGAGAGAACCACAATATCCAGTGTCTTTTCAGGGGTGTTCTTTTCTTTTTAAGGCAAGGTCTTATTATGTAGTCAGGCTGTCCTTGGACTCACACTGTAGCCCATGCTGGCCTCAACTCCAGGTAATCCTCTTGCCTCAGCCTTTTAAGATTATAGGCATGCAACCACCATGCCTGGCTTTTTCAGGGCTTCTGATACCTGGGGACATGGAAGGGATAAAGTACTGATTTTTAAGTTCAAAAACTTGGATTTCAAACCTATACTGTACTGTTTAATTGAAAATAATTCTAAGCGAGTCATTTATCCTTTCTGCCCCTTGGTTTCCTTTGTTCTTCAGATTGGGACATTCATATTCTTTCTGCCCAAACTGATCAAAGATCTTTTTTTTTTTTTTTTTGGTCCTTTTGAGACAGGATCTCCCTGTGTAGTTCAGGCTGGCCTTGAGCTCACTTTGTAGCCCAGGCTGGCCTCGAACTCGCAGTGATCCTCCCGCCTCAGTCTCCCAAGTGCGGGGATTACAGGTGTGCAACACCATGCCCGGCCCAAGATCTTGCAGATCAAATATGATCTAATATGTTGATATTTAGTGCAGAGTTCAATTAGGAAATATTTAAATGTCTCCTATGTGCCATGCTTATGAAAAATGTTTGGAAATTATACAACTAAAGATAATGTCACAATAATTGATTGGTTGGAAATTCTCTATAATTAAAGGTTGCGTCTTGTTTCTTCCTAAGATGCACAGCCCACAGTAAAGGAAACCTGCCTCTACTCATATGGAATCTTAACTGTATTTTAATGACTTTGTTTGAATGGGTGTATATGTGTGACTTTCCTTTTATTTATTTTCACTATGGAGTACATAGGAAAAACTAGATTTTAGCAAAAAATACTGTGGGGTAATTTTTAAAGCCAGTTAACCTGTTTCTTCTGTCTGTATCCTGTAGTGTTGAGTGTTAGTGATAGCTACAGTACAATTCACCAAATATGAGCATTCCAAACAACCACATTCTTATAAGTCCTCTAAAGGATAAGACAACCCCTGAAATATTTCAGAATGATGCCCTTGTATATTCTGCCCTAGTATATGAGATTACATGCATAGAGCAGAGGAGTAGGAATTAGTTTAGTTTTTAGTTATTGATAATTTTGGTTTTTTTTCATTTTTTAAAAATTTCAGTTTATTGGTACAATTTAGGAATACATAATAACCACATTCATTATAGGGAATGTGTATCTGTACATGATAAATCTTGATTCCTCCCCTCCCCCCAATTCCCATCCCCTTTTCTTCAAACCCCATCCCGTCCCGTTCACAAAGCTCAGTTTTCATTTTATCCTTCTTTTCTCTTTTTTCCTTTCCTTACCTCTTTCCCTATTTCTCTTTCAACAGTTTCTTCCTGTCTCACAATATCTATTGTACGCTTACTTACGTTATTATTTACATTTTCAGTTTCTCACACCAGAGGGATGATGCAATATTTACACATGTGTGTCAAGTTTATTTCACTTAGGATTATTGTTTCAAGGTCCATCCATCTAACTATAAATGTCTTAATTTTATCTTTCTTTATGGCAGGGTAATACTTCATGGTATAAAAAAACCCACACCTTATTTTTATCCATTCATTGGTTGATGAGCATTTGGGTTGCTTCCAAGATTGAGCTATTACAAACTGTGCTGCTATAAACATGGGTGCACATATATTGCAGTAATATGATGCTTTTAATTCTTCTGGGCAGATACCCAGAGGGGAATAACTGGGTCAAACGGGCCTGCTAATCCTAGCTTTTTGAGGAGTCTGCACACTGATTTCTATGGTGGTTACACCAGCCTATACTCTCACTAACATTGGAGAAGGATTCCCTTTTCTCTACAGCCCTGCCAGCATTTGTTATTGGTTGTCTTCTTGATAATAGCTGTTCTTTCTGGAGTAAGCTGGAACCTCAGCATTGCTTTAATTTGTGTCTCTCAGATGACCAATGATGTTAAACAATTTTTCATTTATATATTTGTTGTTTGTAGTACTACTTCTGAGAAATGTCTATTCATCTCAGAAGCCTATTTTTTGGATTGGGTCTTTGAATTTGGAGTCTGACGTTTTTTAGTTCTTTATATGATCTAGATGTTAGTCTTTTGTCTGAAGAGCAGCTGGCATAGATTTTTTTCCTACTCTGTTGGTTGTCTTTTCATTCTGTTGGTGATGTCTTTTGCTGTGCAAAAGCTTTTTAATGAGATCCTAGTTGTTGATTCCTTGTGATAGTTCCTGTGTGGTCCCAGTTTTGTTCATAGTCTGCCTATACCTTTGTCTTCCAGAGTTCTACTTACTCTATCTTCCAGCAGATTTAGTGTTTCTGTTTTAATATTTAGATTGTTGATCCTTTCAGATTTTAATTTATTAAAATCAGGAACAAGACAAGGATGTCCACTATTACTGCTCCTATCCAGTATAGTTCTGGAAACATTGCCCAGAGCAATGAGACACGAGAAAGAAATAAAAGGAATAATGATAGGAAAGGAAGAAGTTAAATTATCATTATTTGCAGATGACATGATACTCTACATAGAACATCCCAAAAAATCCACCAAAGGATGTCAGATTTAATAGCCAGATTCAGTAGAGTAGCTGGGTACAAAGTCAGCACTCAAAAATCAATAGCATTCCTGTTCACAAATAGTAAACTCACTGAAAGAAAAATTAGGGAAACAACACCCTTCACAATAGCATCAAAAAAAAAAGTGAACTCCTCGGGAATCAGTCTGACGAAGGAAGTAAAAGATCTCTACATTGAAAACTACACTATTCTGAAAAAGTAGATCAAAGAGGATTATCAGAAAATGGAAAGATAGCCCTTGTTCTTGGGTAGGAAGAACCAACTTAGTGAAAACAACTATACTCCCAAAATGGCTATGTGGATTTAATGCAATCCCAATCAAAATACCATTAGCATACCTCACAGAAAACATACCTAAAGTTCATCTGGAACCAAAAGAAGACGTAGAATTGCAAAAGCAATTCTGGGTAACAAAGGCAAGTCAGAGGGCATCATAATTTCCTGACCTGAAATTATACTACAAATGTATTGTGATAAAAACAGCATGGTACTGGCAACAAAACAGACCTGAGGATTAGTGGAACAGACTAGAAGATGCAGAAACAACTCCAAATGTACTCAACCACCTGATCTTTGACAAAGGGGCCATGCACATTCCTGGAAGAACGATAGCCTCTTTAATAAATGGTGTTGGAAAAACTAGCTTTCCACATACCAAAGACTAAAAGTAGTTTAGTCCTTAGCAATTAATATAACCTTTTATGGGTTCTTTTCTCTGTACCGTGTTAGGAGTAGAATGTGTCCGAGAGGATGAAAATGGGGGAATTACATCATTGTCCTGGTATTCATATAAATTTTAGTTAAGCCAGCAATACTGTGACCATCGCTGTAGGTCTTATTTCACTTTGGAAGAAGTCTCAACATTGCTACTGGAGTTGACTGGTGAAACCTGCTGCAAAAGCCTTGCCAAACTTTTGACTCTGCTGTGAGCCCTATTTCACATTCTAAATGAGCAGACTCAAAAGCTTCTTTTTGCTGTGCCCTGAACTTCCTCAACTCCAGATTCATTTCAGCTGGCTTGGCCGTGGGTGTAGCTCAGTGGCATAACGCCTGACTGGCAAGCGTGAGGTTGTGAGTTCAATTCCCGGTACCAAAAATAAAGACACACAGCTCATTTTAGCTGGCTTCTGGGTGATGGCTCTTACTGGAGCCATTAATCTGGAGTCCAACATTAGAGTCCTGACAACAGGCAGTTGAGCTGCTTGTTCAGCATTAAGCCTAGCTCTCCTAGCTCTCCTTAAATAGGTCATACGTCATGTTTATCCACAAACAACCTATGACTCCAGGCTTGAATACAGTCCAGGAAATTCAAACCTTTTCTCTGATCTGGTCTGCTTCTTCATTTTGATGGGTATAAGTCTGTCTCTTCTATCACAGGCCTTTAGCTGGCGTGTGTAGTTGGTTTCAGTACTCAGAATCAGCCAGGAAACTAGATTTTTGGGAGGAATTTTGTTTTTAAATTGTAGATTGACTTTGTGTTTGGGATAGAGGGAGCACATTTCTTTAAAAGATTTTATCCTCTGAAAGGAAAATTGTTGGACTGTATGTCATTGTAGTATAAGAAAAACACTACGCATTAGGAAGTATGCACCTGTAATCCCAGCACTCTGTGAAGCCAGAGAATCACAAGGTCAAGTGCAGCCTGGACAACTTAGCAACTTAACAAGACCCTGTCTGAAAACAAAAAGAGCTAGAGATGTACTTCACTGTGAAAGTCCTGGGTTCAATTCCCAGAGCCCCTTTCTTCACCCCCATAAAAAAGCTAAATGTTAAAAATGTTGGGGGTGGAGGAGGCAGACAGGAAAAATTTACATGGAAATATAAAAGCCAACAAAACTGTATGGGTCCAGTATATAAGTTGGGATATTGCAACATATCCAGTATTGAATTACCTGAGACATGGGAATTCTGAGATAGAAGGGAAATTTAGCAGTAGGTATATTTTGTGTTCACTTTTTTGACTAAATAGATACTAAGTGAACATCCAAAACAGTTTGCACAAGTTAAATTGTCCATGTATATAAAATCTGCTGCTCAATTTTTTTTGGAAGTAGTGGTTTTTAAACTAAAGGTTTGGCTGTGTTAGTGGGTTATGAAATAAAATTTTGAAGAAATGAATTAGAACAGGAAATATCAAAAGGCATGACAGTAAGAGTGAGTATTGCTTTATGAATCCCCATTAAGAAATACTTGCATTTGTGATGGACAATTTAATTCTTACTATGGCTAGTTTTAAAGTTTGTGAAATCACTACTTTAGAGGATACAAAGACAGTTAAAACTTCTTAAGGAATTTGAAGTAACAGATTTCCTAAGACTACTACTGAGTATGTTTCTCTGTGTAGTTAGAATTTTGTGCTCTGGATGGTGGTTCTAATCCTTTTTTTGTGTATTGGTTCTGTGTAGTAAATTGCTGCTGGTGGCAGTTGTAGTTTTATCATCATTATTATTTTACCACTGATTATTTTTAAATCAGAAGGTCCTTTTTAGGACATTTTATGTGTTTATTATTCTAAGAGAGTTACTAATGTAAAAGACTTAATAAAAGTACTTTTGCAATATTGTGAAGCTGTATAGGGAGGGAAGGATATCTTCTCTTTCATTAATGAACTTGGAGGTTGCTGTCATTTTGTAGCTTGTAGATTCTGATTTTGAGCAAAAGACTATGCATTTAATATTCTTGATGTTCAGTATTCCTGACAGTTTGTAGACAGATAGCATTTTTTAATTCAGATACGTTTTTCCTATTTGGAATCTTGTTACATGCTTCCATAATTTATTTCCAAAAAGCAGAATCGGCTATTATTTTTCTTGCATCTCCGAACCTCATCTTTTTATACCTTTCCTTCAGGAAACATATCACGTCTAGCTTAAGCTCAGGAAAAGCAGTTGAAATAGGAAGTAGTTTTACAGAATTGTCCATTCAAGTAATTACTGTTTCCTTTTCTATACCTTCTCTCCCAGGGAGAGCAAAGCTTTGTATTTTGATCACCAAAGCACTGTGTTTCGTAACTTTATTTGTTGTGGTTTCTTATAGCCCCCACCAGTATTTATTTTACAGTTTGTAACACGAGATTGTGTCTGTTAGAGGTCTGCTTAATGTTTTTGTTTTTAAAAAATTACTGCCTATGACTGGGTATATTTTTAAGGAAGAAAGTAAGAATTCCACTTACTGACATTTAATTAGGTTCAACCAAATTCATCAGCCAGATGTAGCCAGATTATACCTACTTGGGTAGATGTTCTTACAGATGTTCAAGACTTTACTTAGTTTGAATTTCCTGCTGTTTACAGGTACTGGCAGTTAGGTTTCCATGACCACTTACCTACAGTTTTATATCTAAAAGGCTCCAAAAATCCTAAAAGCTTTTCTTACCCTATTTGGTAGCTTGACATGATCTGTGCTGACAAGTATTTGTTGCTGTATTTATCCCATTTGCCGTGAATTATCTTTGTATTTCATTGAAGAAGTATTAACACTTATTTAGTAGCCCCTGTTGTTTGTGAGCTAATATTATAAGCACCATTTTACCTTTTTAAAGTCCCAAAACCTCTCAGATTCTAAAATCTGACCCAGAAGTTTTCAGACAAATTAATAGATCACGTTACTACTCTTGATGATCTAACTGGTTTTATTTCTTCACATGTATACTGTTGATCTGAATGTAGAAGTAGGAAACTAACCAGTGTAGTGATAAGAAAGAGCATGAATTTGGGGAGCAGAAAAATGTGCAATGATAACCTCTTCCATCTGTCTTTTCCTGTGTAAAAGAAGTTTGGTGATGGTAGGGGTTAGATGAGATAACACAGTTCTTCATGAAAAGTTAATTTTTTTCTTTCCTTTTTTAGTCTTCATCTGCCAGAGCTAAATACATGTTATTATTTATACAGTTGCTGCCTTTTAAAGAACTTTAAATATAATGGAGCAAGATAACCCTGCTTTTTATTTCACCTCTTTTTCAAAGCAGTATTCATTTCTTTTCTGTCTCTGGCCCTAGGAGAGCATGTAACGTCAAGGTTTAAGAATGAAGTGGAGCGGATGGGTTTTGATATGAACAATGCCTGGAGGATTTCCAACATCAATGAGAAATACAAGTGAGTTATATGGGTCCCTATAGACTGTGTTTCATAGCCAGTCCCTTTATAGAAACACCAAATTCTTATGTGGTGGAATATTTGAACCTAGACTTTGTTTTTGAAATAGAGTTTATATATTAGGTCTGAGTGTGTGATCTTCAGAGTACTTCTTGAACCTTCTGTTCCTATTGTTGTTGCTAGAGTAGAAAGTGTTCCTTAGCAGGATCCTGGAGTCTTTCTTTCTACCCACCTCCAGACCTCTGTTCTTCCTGGTACATACATGTCTGGATAATACTGTATTTACCTATAGGCAGGCAGTTTCCATTATTCTCGTGGCTAGTTGGCAGCACATTAGTGTGATAATATCAGTGATCTTTAGGAAGTGGCAAAACACACTTAGGAGCTAGTTTTTATGACTAATTTTGCTACAGACCCTATGAAATAGACATATGTATTTCAGTATGTTCAATATGTTGATCGAAAACTGACTTCATAGTTAGGATCATTTAATCATTAAGTACTGTTGTAACCATTATTAAATATTTAGCATTGGGCTGGGGATATAGCTCAGCAGCACAGTGCCTGCCTGGCAAGGGCAAGGTCCTGAGTTTGATTCCCAGTACGATAGATAGATAGATAGATAGATAGATAGATAGATAGATAGATAGATAGAATCACCTGTTTCCTTAAATCATGTAGGAAATTGGTTGAGGGGGCAGTTAACTACTATGAGTTTGGTGATCCTGGTTTCATAAATCAAAATTGCCCAGGAGATTTAATTTCATATTTCCTTAAATTTCCTTGTAGCACTATTCATTCATTGTCGCATGAGCTGTCTCAGATTACAGCCATTTTCCTAGTCTGTTTATGGCAGGCCATCAGAGGGTTTCATTTTTATTAGAAAAGCTACAGTTTATTACTGTGTGCAGCAACTCTTAACATGGGCGTTAAAAACCTGGGATCTTGAAAGGAGTTAGGATTTGCAGACCTAACTCCTTATACTTAATGGTATATACTTAATGGCAAGGAAAAGGGTAAAGACTGGAGGAGCGAGAGGCTTTTTAGAGTTTGAGGCTGCTACAGGCTTTGGTAAATGCAACCCATGTTTCCCCCACTGGCTATTTAAGAATGAAGTGCTTATCCACAAGTGAGTGGCTGATCCTTGCAGAAGGGCTGACTTCTGGGTAGTGCAGCACCTGTGGGATAGTGAACATATTCAGAAAATTGGAGTAAAAAACTGAATTAAATCAAGCTTGCTTTAAAAAAAAAAATCCCTGATTAATATAGAATGTAAAAATAGCTTCTTATCTTGGAGTTGACTAGTTCCATTTCAGAACTGGTCTTGGGCATTGAAGAGTTCTTCCTATTACAAAGGAAAAATGAAATTCAAATCTACTCTTGAATTGAAAACAAAATGAAATGATTGAGACTCATGCTTGGAGTATTAACCATGATCACTGTGTCCTGGGCTATTTTTAGGAGTTTGTGAGTGGGTGTTAGGAAGTTTATAAAGCTTCTCTCAGTCATAGCCATTTTCCTGGATCAGTGGCTTTTAAATTTCTGATATTTCATTCTTCTGGAAATGGAAAACTGAGAGAATGTTGGTGCAGCATAATCAAAACCCCCAATTCCTAAGCCCCAGTGTATGTGGTTTTGTTGTTTTTGAGACAGTATTTCACTATGTAGTTCAGGCTGGACTTGAACTCACTGTGTAGCCCAAGTTGGCCTCAAACTCCCGGTGAACTTCCTGCCTCAGACTCTCGAGCGCTGGGATTACAGGTGTACACCACACCTGGCTTCAGTATGTTTTTCTACCTGTTTCTGTGTAATGCATAGGATAGGTTAGGGCAGAGGGTAGTGGTGGTGGTAAAGGTGATTGAGTTCGTTTTCAGATTTGGATTACAGGCCCCAATGCCTTCATTATTAAAAAGGAAGATGAAGTTACCCATAAAGAGATTATCCTGTAAATAAAAACCTATCAGAATTACAGGCTCGTGGGTCACCATCTTGACTAGCATGCAGCTAGCATCTTTCCTAATGAAAAGAGAACTTCTTTCTCAAGTATAGTTCTGTATATTTTATAGGAATTATGATTAATAACTTATTCACCTTACTACCTTGGCTCAATAGTACTATGATCATATATGCACATAGTCTAGCATGTGGTATTGCTATTGTATACTCACGGCTGCTCCATTTACCTATAATTAGGACAACCTGTTTGGTTCAGATCAAAGAGTAACTTAATCTTAAGAGGTCTCTGGAAACTTGGAGTTGTGAGTTTTTGTCCTTCTTTACATGTTTCCCTTCCGCATAAGCCTAGAAGAATAGGGGTCTGATAAAGGCAACACAGGTTTTTGCTTCTGTGATTGTTTTGGGTGCTCGTGTAGTTAGAAATGACCTATATATTTGTTGTAATAGTTGCCATGGAGAATAAAGAGAATGCCCCTTACTTCCCTCTTTTTCATTGGCAATTTGCCAGATTCCCAAAGGGCAACATCAAGTAGAACAGTCCAAGATAGTATCACTTGGAGATAAAATAGATACAGAAACCTGAAACACTTTCAGCAACCCATTTTAGTTTTCAGTAGATCCAAATTGAAATAATGCTTCCCATTCCCTTTTTTGTCGGTTTGCAGTGCTGGGGATTAAACCTTGGGCCTCACGTATGCTAGGCAAATGCCCTACCAACTGAGCTACCTCCCCAGCCACCCTCATTGTTCTTTAACAGGCTTTGTGGTAGTATGATCAATATCCCTATGCTGGCTCACTGGGTATCTCCTTCTCTCCTTTTTCTTCCTTCTCCTCTTTATTTTCTTCTTTTCCTCTCCCCCTTTCTCATTTTCCATATATTAGGTTATGTGGTAGCTATCCACAAGAGCTCATAGTGCCTGCATGGATCACTGACAAAGAACTAGAAAGTGTAGCAAGCTTCAGGTCATGGAAGCGCATCCCTGCTGTTGTCTACAGGTAAGTGAGTTTAACCAGCTGGGCTGGTACAACTGCCTATTCACTGCTGCTGCTAACTTGGGTAGAGAGAAGAGGGTTCGGAGAACTTTTCAGGCAAGTCAGTACTTCCTTTAGGAATTCCTAAAGTTGCTCTTCCAGTACACATTGGTATTCACTGTATCAAGAATACTCGTTGATGGTTCAGTTGACACTGATGAGAAACTACTAATAGAAAGGTGATGGTACTTGCTGTTTCAGGATCCTTCTTACGTTCATTCTGTGAGAAGACAGTGTGCTTACTGCATTTCATTTCATATGTTATCAAGGCCTTTGGATTGAGAGGAGTCCTAGAACACGAGTTCTGGGAGAATAGAGTTGAATCATCTATGACTATCTTTGTGGTTGACACTTAGACATGTTGAAAAACTCAGTTTTGAGAGCGAACATTTAGAGAAAAGGTAAGTGCTGAGTAGAAAATTTCAGAGATCTCTGAAGCTTGAATGTCAAGTGAAGCAGGTTTTAGGAGGGATTGCTAGAGTGGTAGCAGAGCACAGATTTTGGAGGCATAAACCTGTTCTGACATTTGTTGGTGTGCCACATGGAGTACATTTCCAAACCGATCCCAGACTGTACCTAAAGAGGAGAATGGGAATGGTAGTTCTTACTTCGCTGGTACGCTGTGACAGCTGAATGAGGGCCTATTAATAAGCAGTGTTTAGAGTTGATTATATTCCTTAGGCTTGCTTGTACCAGTCACTATCTCAGTTCTTAGAGAATCATACTAAATTTTTAGGAAGTCACTATTACCACATGTAAGGTTAACATTCTTCATTTTTCTAGTGTGCAGACTTTTTGGATTCTCCTTGAATTGGCCAAAAACAATGACTTGGTTAGAAATTCTTTGATGCCAGGAGGAATTCCACTGAAAAAAAAATTTTATTTTGTCTTTTTGAGATAGGCTTTCATGATACAGTTCAGGCTGGCCTTGAATTCACTTTGTGGCCCAGGCTGGCTTCAAACTTGGAGCAGTTCTCCTGACTCAACCTCCTGAGTGTTGTGATGACAGGTGTGTACCACCACGCCTGGCCTTTCACTGAAATGTTAAGGTTGTAGGAGGAGATATTTTTCCTTGTGAAGATACTTGCTCTGGCCCAGTGGAACCCATTAAGTTTTCAATTTCAATTTTCATCACTCTTAATTTCAGACACTCCTAGAAAAGTAGGTCATCAAATTTACCTATCACTCAAGTGGTACGGATGATATGGGAATTAGACAGTAGTGAAAGCCAATGGGATTTATGAGTCTTATCAGTGATCAGCCCCAATGGAATAGGAAAGGTGGCCAGCTGGTGTTCTGGCCAACAGCTGTGTTAGATCAGCAGCCGGGTATTCATTGGGCTTGATGGCTTTGAGCATAAGGGTGGGACTGGGGGGAGGGATACTCTCATTTTCAAAGTAAGAGGCTTTTGGCAAATTCTGCTTTTTGACAGAGAAGCCTAAGAGTGCTAGTTGAAGAAACACTTGTTAAAATGCAATACAAATGAGATGCCTTTTTTTTTTCTTTTCTAAAATTTATTTTAGAGGGCATTAGCCTTAGGGTTTTTTCTTCTTGTAGCAATTCTAGAGCATATACATAAATGAAAATTTTTACTCACAATTTTTTCCAGAAAATGAAGGTTCTTGCAGTCCATGTATGTACATAAAACAGGCTTCCTGGAGCTGGTCTCTGATTCAGAACAAGTATCTTGTATTTCTGAGCTCCAGCCTGGGTTGCTGTATTATTTGTGAGTTTTGTAAGTGGTATGTTGAATGTTTGGAACACTCCACCACTTCTCTGCTTTGCCAGTTTAAGCGGCAGGATACCACTGAATCTGACATAAATTTACAGAGTTTAGTTGACTATAGACTCCACTAATGACTCCTGAGGTTGCTAGCAGCAGTTGCTTGACAGTACCATGCTGAACCAGTGCCTGAGTAGGGCTTTCTCCCACTGTGATGAGAGAACATTTAATTGGATTTATAATCGAAAACAGATTTCTCTAACATGGCAAGATGGTGAGAACGGCACCCATCTGTAGTGCAGTTTGCCGCAACCCCCTTTTTCTAATCTTCGCCAGCATGTGGTGATTATTAGAAATTCCTAGTCATATAAGGAGCATGCCTGATTCTAAGGTAGGGATTGTTAAAGCCATTATTTATTTGTAAATTGAAGCATTCATTGTTTTAGTAGGTGACCTTATCTTTTGGGCCAAGATCTTAAGCTTTGTACTTTTCCTGCCTCTCCTGTTAAAGTGATAGAAATAGTGTTTAGTGACTTTAAACTACTGTATAGTGTTTATCATTCATGCAGTCTAATTTAGAGTAGCCCAGTTGAAATCTTAAATATTGTAAAGGCCAGTGGTCTTTACAACCCAAGACCCAGGCTAAAGAGTGCCATCTGCTGTTCTTATTAAACAGTGCTGGTGGAAAGCATTGCAGGGGAAGAAGAGAAAAGGTCCTGCGTGCCTTTGCTGAGAAGGCTTGCAGTGTTTCAGCTCAGTGGTTACCTAGTACCCATTGTTTGCAAGAAGGCATATTAAGAATCAGTGAGGTTTTATTTCCATATTGTCCTCATGCAGCATGTGAGCCCCTTGAGCTTGTTGGCAGTGTATAAAGTACTTTGGGCTACTTGTCTCTCCTAGTGAGGGAGGAGTTAAGAACCACAAGCAAATAGATAGGCCAGTGGGATTTGATTATTGCCAGATTTAATTTATTGCTTGTGAACTTCAGGATTAAAAACAAGTCTTTCTCACATTACTCACTGAAAAAGATATAGATTCAGTAGTATTTTTTATTTAAACTATATGTTTATTTTTTAAAAATTTTAAAGGAAGGTGTAAACATTTTCCTTTGAGATACAGAGTTGAGGAACAGTTACCTGTGTTTTAAAAATAATTTTGTAATGAGTCGATTACTTTGATAATTAAAAAAAAGCCTTATCAAGATATGCCACATAGAATTTACCCCTTTTAAGTATACAGTTCAGTGACTAGTAAATAGTGTTCTAAGTTGTGCAGCCATCACTATAATTAATTTTATTACATTTTTAATCACCTAAAAAAGAAATCATATATCCAGTAGCAGTCCCTCCTCACTGCGTCTTTAATCTTCCTATTCCCAGGTAACCAGT
Organism: Chinchilla lanigera; assembly: GCF_000276665.1. Classification (NCBI taxonomy): domain Eukaryota; kingdom Metazoa; phylum Chordata; class Mammalia; order Rodentia; family Chinchillidae; genus Chinchilla; species Chinchilla lanigera. The sequence continues at coordinate 4,233,926 of NW_004955455.1, forward strand.
AACTGGTAATCTACTTTCTATCTCGGTAGATCTGGTTATTCTAAATACTTCACATAAATACAGTATCCGGCCTTTCGTGAGTGGTTTATTTAGTGTAACATATTTAGCATTCATCAGTGTTGTGGCATGTGTAGGTACTTTATCCCTTTTTATTTCTAAATAATTTTTCTAACTTTTTAATTACTTATAATAGCCCAATTAGGACACACTTGGGATTTTAATAACATCTTGCAGTAGATTATAAGTATGATTTCTGCTCTTGAAAAAGGATATATCACAGTATGGCTTACTGAGATTGCTGTTTCTTTCCTTCTAAGAGCTCTTTGAGCTGTCTACCTATAATAAGAGTACTTTGTGACTCATGAAATCACAGGAGATTTGTTAAAGCAGTCTGCTGTGAGCCAGGTAAATATTTCAGTCCCAACAGTGGGATCTGTGTGAAAAGAGTCCCCAAGCCAGCCAAGAGTATGCCATTGTGGTGCACCCTCATCAGTCAGTGAGACGACACATTTTTCTCTACTTCAGCATCTTCTATGCCAGGTTATTTAGGTTCTGTGTAAGAAAAGGAAATTAGTCCTCCATTATTGAGTAGTGAAATTAGCGTGGTATTTGTAGATTTTTTTACCTTAATCTCCACACTATTCAGATATTTAAATTATATAAATATTAACTTACTTTCTCTAAGAGTATGCATTTATGATCTTGTTGATAACGTTATAGAGATCTCTGCGATGGTATAATAATTGAGAGAGATGCATATAACATTTGTTCTTACTTTGGGTACATGAGATTATTGCCTCCTTTAATGCTGAGAAAACTTGAAGCTAACTCAGTATTTTGGAGCCAGGCTTTCCATTAAGGTGCTTAAAATCCACCTTTTCGTGTGAGTACAGAATATCTGAATTGGAGCCCCTTGAATGATGCAGTTGTCCTCCCTTGTTCCTCATCCAGACACCAGAACAATGGAGCTGTTATTGCCCGCTGTGGACAGCCAGAGGTCAGCTGGTGGGGCTGGCGAAATGCAGATGATGAGCACTTGGTACAGTCAGTAGCCAAAGCATGTGCTTCTGACTCCCGATCGAGTGGCAGCAAGTTATCAACTAGGAACAGTTCTCGAGATTTTCCCAGTCGAGGAGACCTGTCTGATGTGGAGTTTGGTAAGATGCTCCCTGGATCCATGGCATCAATCTTTATAGCATCTGACGACCTTTTCCTGAAATGGCCTTTTCCTTAGAAAATAAGAAGTTTTATGGAAGAGAGGTGATTTAATGTGTTTGAGGAGTCATGGCTCTTGGCAAAGAGCTAGAAGACCTTTTGTTTCAAACTTTAAGAACCTAGAGTGTTTTTTCTTGACCAGTGTGACAAGAATGGAGTACATATTTGGTGGGGACTTGAATTGTCTGCAGTCCATGGAAGGAAATATCAGACCTGGTAAAAGAATTACAAGCATAGAAATGATATGTAGGACATTGAGCTGTATAGTTCTCCATGTGTGCTACAGGAACTGGTTTTGGAAAACAAATTCTCATCAGTTTTTAATGAGGCAAAAGAGAAAATAGAAGTTCTACGTAGTAATGATCTGGTTGGAGATTTTTACCTGAGTCTGTTTTGTTCTTTTTGGGGGGGTGGGTGGGTACTATAATGACCCTCTGGTTCTAATTTTCACAGTTCTTGGAGAGACAGGCTCATTTAGCTTTTATTCCTCTTCTGATGTCCCTAGATTCTTCTCTGTCTAATGCTTCAGGAGCAGAGGGTTTATCTGTCCAACCACAGAAGCTTTTGATCTTGGATGCACGATCCTATGCGGCAGCTGTAGCAAACCGAGCCAAAGGAGGAGGCTGTGAATGCCCAGGTGAGACTTTTGGTGCTTTATTCTCCAATACTCTGTCCTTGTGAGACCAGCCCCATGCTCAACCTGGACTTAACCCTCAATTTGAAATGAATGACAAGCCATATTCTTTACCCTGTCTTGAGAGAGCCAGAATTCTCAATAGCATGTGTTCTTTTTCAAGCAGAAATAAAGGAAAAGGTACATTGAAGCCAAATCTTCCTTCTTCTGTCTGCCTTTAAGGTGATAAAGCAGATCTTCTTCCATGATACTGCTTCAGTGGCTTAATTTCTCAGCCTTCTGAAGGGTTTTTGTTGTCTTTAACAGTGGATATGCTCATCCCTGACTTCCTAGCAAATTCCTCACAGGGTGTCTCATTAGAAAACGTGGTGTGAAGATCAAAGCAATAAGTGTAGAATTCCAGTAGAGATGCCCCTGTCCTAACCTGTAGTGAGTGCCCCTGTTATTTGAATGCTGGCTTCCTCAAGGCAGGACCCCTCAATGACAGTTGTGTGCTGATGGTGCAGATAGAGACACACAGTACTTATTCAGCTGTGATCTAAGCTAGAAGTCGAAATCAGCTGTACAAGGTGAAATTTGAATGCCTGAAGACATTGTTCTGCCAAATTCTTTTCAAAGCTTTTCTAGAACCACAAGTTAGATGAGGCCCAGGAAGTAAACCTGGAGTGTTATGGAAGTTTACAGGCCTTTCTTTTTAAAAATAACAGCTTTTATTTTGTGTGAGTATCTGCTTTAAAACAGCCCTAACCTTTCTTTTCCAACCCTTTCACAAAGATGGCTAAAATTCAAGGACTGTTTTCCTTTTAGAATATAGCACAGGGATAATAGTCAACCATCACAACATTGCAGTTTCATTAGTCAGCAACTGCAATGGGTTTGCTTTATAGCCAGTTTGCTTCTTTTAAGTTTGGTCGTGTGGGCTTTAAATTCAACATATTTGCATTCTCTTTATTGTTATTTTCTCCAGAGTATTACCCGAACTGTGAAGTTGTGTTTATGGGGATGGCAAACATTCATTCTATTCGGAGGAGTTTTCAATCTCTGCGGTTGCTGTGTACACAAATGCCGGATCCGGGAAAGTAAGAACTTGGCCTTGGCTTTAATTTTGCATTGCTCTTTTTCAAATAATGAGTTTGGAGGTGTCTTTCCTTCTGTTTCCTGGTAACCTTCAGTTATACTTGCAGTTTCTGCAGATCATCTTCCTCAATCAGGAGCTGGGAGAACAATCCAGCCCCCTGAAATGTTTTTAAATGTGCAGCCCAGAACAAATCTCATCACTTTTGAAAATAGAAACCGTTTTCTTGATTTTGTTTTTTTGTTTTTCCTTGAGACCTCTTCATTCTCTGCCACATTGTTTTCAGCCCAAAGAAATTTAATTCTTTGGTTTCTGAAGTCCTGTAGTGACACTTGCCTGCTGTGAACTCTGGGCTGTTTTACTGTGAAGTCACAATTTACCCGTGTTCTGAAAGAGTTAAATTTGTTATTAGGTCAGTTCCTTTTATGTTTGATTCTGACTTCTGAATTAGTCTCTCTTATTTACCAGGAATATTAACATGATTTTTATTGCTTATTGGAAATGAATGGCTGGCATTTGCAGTGAGGAAAGTGAAGTAATACCCCCTGCAAGGGTATTGTTTGAATACAAGATAAATTAGGAGCAGTGCTCTGTAAAACAGATATGGACAGATAAATATTTAAAAACCCCTGTTTTACTATTTTGGAAAATATGAGATAGTGCCAGAGAAGACAGAATTTTCTTTTTTCTGGTGTTTGTGCTGAAGCCTGTAGTTGTTTCCTGTTGGGTTTTGTACAACAGATAATCACAATCATATCAAGTTTTGCTGCATTTCTTTATTGGATTTATTAAATCAAATGGTGCCTGAACCACTTGTACTGACTCTTGGCTGCAAATGATAAAATTCATCACAGTTGCAGTCAGCCTTGAGGGTGAAGCACTGTCCTTTGGGAGACAACCTGACCGAGAAATGAGTTTTCTACTTTCCTTTGAGATTAGCCATTTGCATCTAATATGCAATTCCAGCGCCCAGTGATCAGTACCCTCTGTCTTAAGGTGGAGCATAAAAAGAGCCTGATTTAGGACCCAGGAAACCTGCCAAGAACCTATGTGACCTTGGTCAAGTGGCTTAATTACTGTGGGTCTTGGTCTTTCTGTTTGTAAAATAAAAAGGATCAACACTACATGATTTCTAATATCTTCCATATACTAAAATTTGTTTAAAAGCTACTTTTTCCTTGGTGTGGTGGCACGTGCCTATTATCCCAGCACTTGGGAGGGTAAGGCAGGAGGATCACTGTGAGTTTCAGGCCAGCCTGAACTGCATAGTGAGACCCTGTCTCAATAAATAATTATTATATATAAGGTTTAAAAAATAAAGGCTATTTTTTTTTTTAACTCGGGTGTCAAAAAGTATGTTAATTAGCTCTCACCAGGTCTAAATGAATATCTGGGGGATTTTGTTGAAGAAGAAGGTAATGCTTTGTATTTACAGCAGATCATAATGCATATTGAAACCTACCTTGTGGATAAAAAGAAGCTGTAGCAGAGATGGGATGACTCCAACTGCAGGGACTATAAGTGCTCCATTTCTTGTCTATTTAGGGTTGTAAAGGGCTAGGGAGGTGCTGTGTTGCTGCTCCAATTTGAAGGCAGCATAAAAATGTGCAGTGCAGTCTCCCAGCATCTTTCAGCTGGCAGACTTCACTCTTAGGCGTAGATGACATGAACTGGTATTTCAGTCAAGTTCAAGAGAAACATCCATTGGTTCTCTTGTTAACTATTTCCACATTCTGTTTGGAGGAGGGACTAGGAGATAATTTTTGCTCGTAAGCCTTATCTGTGGGTTTCTTTCAAGACCATGTGAAGAATGAGACTAGAAAATCTTTTATGACAGGTTTCAAATTCATTGAACAGTAGGATTCATTCTTGTGTACTAGGTACTGACTGAGCTGGAGGGTGAAGGGCAAGGTGTCAGGCCTCTTGAGGAGTCACAGTCTGATTGGTATCCCAGACTAATCTGTATAAAATCAGTGATTACATACCATATCCTGTTCTCTGCTTGCCTATCTGGGAAGACACTCTTGCTTAGACTTCCAAAAATTCAGTCATTCCCTCTAGGTTTAGTAGATTTATAGCCTTGTCCAGTAAGCATAGTCTTGGCAAACCTTGAGAAAATTATTAATTCCTTCTTCTAAGAAATCAGTGTTTGAAGGTGCTAACTGCACACTGGACTGAAGTCCTAACTACACATCTGACTGCATCTGGGGGGGAAAAAAAGTCACAACTCATTTTTGGGAAATAGGAGCAAAAAAGAACACAAGAAGCAAAATCGTAACACATTTGAAAAGAAACCAAGTATGTCAGCTTGTGATCACTTCCAAGCAGCAGTTCTTGTTACTTGATGTTCAAAAAGGCCTTTTGAAAGAAAAGTTCTCTAGATCTTTGCCGAATCCAGTCTGGGCTATGGTCCAACATTACTGTTTGCCCATCACTATACTGATTTGCATGAGTCTAATTCATTTTGTTGAAGCCACCAAGTTTTAGTCAGTACATATTTAAGACCTTTGAATATCTTGTTTTATATCTCAGATGTGGCTGTCAGAAGATTACAGATAAGGCTGCTTTTCTTAGGCAATGTATACCTACCTACCATGGACTGAAAAATATTAATCTTCTCCGGGAAATTATCCATTAAGATGTTAGAACCAAAGGTGGTCCTATTGTTTCTTTTATAAAACTTTTTAGTTTTTTAGACAGGGGCTCACTGTGTAGCCCAAGCTGGCCTCAAACTTGCAGCGATCTTCCCGTCTCAGCCTCAGGATGTACTACCATGCCCAGCTTTGACTGCTTTGTCATTGGAGATTTTCTGTTGTTTTGGTAGCATTATATTTGGAGAGAAAAATTTTGGAGAACTGTTTTTTAATTTGACAGCTATTGAGCATAATACAATAAATCATAAAAAAAAACCTCTAGGATTTCCTTATCCATTTGTTTTTATAGTTGGCTTTCCGCTCTTGAGAGTACGAAATGGCTCCATCATCTGTCCGTGCTTCTGAAATCAGCACTTCTGGTGGTGCACGCTGTGAACCGTGATCAGCGCCCAGTCTTGGTGCATTGCTCTGATGGCTGGGACCGCACCCCACAGATTGTGGCGTTGGCTAAGCTCTTGCTGGACCCTTACTACCGAACCATAGAGGTGAGTGCAGCTAAAGAATGGGAGCTGGTACTTCAGGATGAGTGGGAGAGACTGCTCTGAGGGTTTTATGGTCAGTTTGGGGCATGATGATTGGATCTAAACAAGATAAAATTGCTTTGTTCCTAATCATTCTTCCTTCACCTTGAGCTACATGGTAGTGGTGCTCACCTCAGTTCTTGTAACCCTTTTAAAATGGTACAGATTGTAGGTCACGGCATTAAAAATAGACATTTTCCCTTGTAGCCTATCCATTTGGAAAACTTCTGGCTACCTCAGGAAAATGGGACTTCGATAAAATGATTTTGGCATTCTTAAGGGCAGTGGTGTAGATGCTACCAGAGTGTTCTGTGGAGAAGCAGCCCTACTCTGCAGTAACCACCTGTTGGGTTAACAGTTTAAAGATATGAGAAAAAACCATAACACACTTAAAATACATATGAGCATTTGTAAAATCTGGGGTGGGAAGGATTTTACAAACATGAGTTTGTAAATGTAATACCAAAGGTAAAAATTACAAAATAAAAGAGAGGGGGAAATATCTGTAGCTTTTATATAGTGAATGAAAGAGGCAAAAAATATAAAAACACACTCAAGAAAGACTTAGATGGATGCACAGTTAGTACCCTTCCATGAATACAGAATAGAGGTCAGAGAATTGTGGAATTTCACTAAGTGTGTATCTCATCAGGGAGAGAACTTTCAGCTGTGGGTGTGGGTAGAAGCACTTACTGGGAAGCTAGTAAAGGGGGTTGCTGTAGGTGACAACAGGCTCAGGACTGTTACAGTTTTGGATAGTGCAGCACAAATGGTCTCTCCTGGGTGCTTCCCTACAGGGTTTCCAGGTCCTTGTGGAGATGGAGTGGCTGGATTTTGGTCATAAGTTTGCTGACCGGTGTGGTCATGGGGAGAACTCGGACGATCTAAATGAGCGTTGCCCAGTGTTTCTGCAGTGGCTTGACTGCGTTCATCAGCTTCAGAGGCAATTTCCTTGCTCTTTTGAGTTCAATGAAGCATTCCTTGTGAGTTTGAGCCTGTGAATTCTACATTTTGGGAACCATCTAGTTTTGAGAGGATGTCAATACAAATGTTTGTGGGCTAATTTTCACATGAAACTGTGCAGCCTTTTTAGAATTTATTAGAGGAGTGATGGTTTTCTCCCATTTTTATCTAAAGCAATGATAGTAAGTAGGCATTTGTTCAGTGAATCCAGGTGTATTAGGTTTGCCTTGTACAGATCTTGAGTTGTTTTAAACTTACCTTTTAAAAGGGGTGATAGAAACATTAAACAGTACTTAGAAATAAAGCAATCAAAATGTCCCAAACTCCCTCCCAATCCATTTACCAAACTTCCTACATGTCACCCACATTGTCTGCCCTGTCTCCTTTGGGATAGAAAATGTCCTGTCCTTGTCCTTTCTTATCTGCTCTGCTTCCTAGAGCCAGCATTTCTTCTCTCTGCCATCTGCACCAACATGTTTCCCTGCAAGGTCACAGTGATTAGCATATAAACATGGCATAGTGTCCCACATTGTCTCAAAACCCTTTCTATGTACTGCATTGTCTCTAGCTGTCATCCCATTTCTCCGATTTACTTTATAACAGAGCTCCTTGTGCCTTTTACACTTGATATTTCAAATTCTTCTCCTCTTATTCTCTCTTAAACCCACTTAAGTCAAGCATTCACCATGCCATTTTACCAAAGCTGCTCTTGTTAAAGTGACCAGAGAATTTCATGTTGCTCATCCAGCAACCAGTGCAGTTTTCATCTCTACTCCATCTTATCGTTTGACAGTTGAACTCCTTTTTCGAAATGTTTTCTTCAGTTGATTCTAGAGTTTCATCATTCTTAGTTCTGTGGCTAATCCTTCATCTCCTTTGCTGATTCTTCTTGGTTTCCTTAGTTCTGAATATTGGAACGCCCCAGGATTCAGCTTCCAGGCAGCTTCTCCATCAAACCCCCTCTCTAAAGATCTCACCCACAAACTCTTTCTAAAGATCTCATCCAATCTAGTGCTTTAATTGCCATTCTGAAGAATCTGATGTGTATACATTTTTAGCTTAGACCTGTCCACTCCAGCTTCACATTATCCGACTGTGAATACATGATATCTCAACTTGGTTGTGTTTATCTAGCTAATTCTGTCTTTCTCTGTCTGTCCGTCTATCTGTCTGCCTGTTATGCTGGGATTGGACCCAGGACCTAGTGCATGGCAGGCAAGTCCTCAACCACTGAGCTTCACATTTTGCTCTCTTCTTGGATGTCTTAGTGGCATTTCAACCTAAATGAAACTTAATTCTTGATTCCTACATTTCCTCACCCTAGGAAGCTGATACTCAAAGGAGTCTTCCATTTCACAATATGGCAACACCAGCTTCCCATTCATTTAGGTCAAAACCTTTATGTTATCTTCATCTCTTTGATTCTCTATATTCAGTCTATAGATTCTGTAGCTCTGCTTTCAAACTATAGCTAAAACTTAATTACTACCTTTACTGATGTTCCACAAGTCCACACTACCATTATCTCCTGCCCTAATTCTAGAGCGTCAGCTTAACACAGAGAGATCTTTGAAAAACATGAAATGGACCACATCATTCTCCTTCTTGGAAACATCTAGTGACTACTTTTCACGTAGAATAAAAACCAAAGTCCTTAAAATGGCCTATAGGGCTATTTCCTTGTCCTTTTTTTCTTCTCTGTTTCCTAGGAGTATGCTTTTAGGTCTGATTCAAATTGTACACTACTGATCTGCTTGCTCCCTCTTGTGCAGTCTTTTTAGTGACACTGGCCTCTTTGCTGTTCCTCAGAGATCATAAACATACACTCATCTCAAAGCCATTGTGCTTGCATTTGCCTCTGCCTAGAATATTTCTCCTCAGATACCCACGTGACCTCCTCTTTCACTTCCATCTGGTCTCAATCAGCAAGGCCTTCTCACTGCCCAGAACTTGCCCTGTCCCTCTTACCCAGCCTTATTTTCCATAGCACTTATCACTTCTCCCTCACAGCTAGAGCAAGCTCTATCAGGGCAGAAAAGCTTGCAGATTATTGCTGCATATCCAGGACCTGTAGTCCCACCTGGGGCATGTGAAATGCTCAATAATGATTTGTTGAAAGAATAAATAGTTTTATAAGTGTGCTTTTAGCTCAGACTTGAGCTGTACAGTGGCCTACTGTTGTATCAGGTTTATATATTCTATGACTAGTGAGGATAGCTGTTACTTCAGAAGCTCAGACTGCTTAACAGGGAAGCTGAGAAGAATGGGGTACACCAGTCTATCTTTGGCTGATGCGTGCTGGTGGTTGAGATGAGACCATGGAGAAGGCTATTGCATGGCCTCTTTTGCTCCCCAATCCTGGCAGAGTGAGCTGAAATTCTCGGGGATGTTAGGGTAAAGTGGCTTGGCTGGGCTGGCTTCTTACCAGAGAATGTGTGTCCTGCTACATGGTTTTGCCTCATTGGACTCCCCTAGGTGAAACTGGTGCAGCATACCTATTCCTGCCTCTTTGGAACATTCCTGTGCAACAACGCCAAGGAGAGAGGAGAAAAGCATACTCAGGAACGGACCTGTTCTGTTTGGTCACTCCTTCGGGCAGGCAACAAGGCTTTCAAAAACTTACTGTATTCCTCTCAGTCAGAAGCCGTATGTATCTTTCAGCCTTGCTTCTACTCAGCAGAATAAATTTGGGGTGGGACATGGGAATCTGTTTGAGTTCCTGTTCTTGTGAAGGCTATCTCTCTGTCTTGGGTGGGGTGGTTCCATTTTTTTCCCCCCTGTCGTTCTAAGAAAGGCCTGTTTCCTGTGATGTTCTGACCTGCTCCTGACCACTCTGTGCTCACAGTGGTTTGGTGTAATGCACATCTCTGCTTTGCCATCCTAGACACAAATCTTTTCTGTCATCTCCTCCAGAGTTTAATGTATTCCTAGCATGTGCTAACTGGTGGAAGAGGCACTTACGTTGTTTCCTGGATGCTTCTGATAGTTCAGAGGAGGAATGGGCCCCACGCTCCCAGCACTCTCCCCACATACTAGGTGATGTTACTCACTTTAGCTTCTCTCTCAGCACAAAACTGGGCCTGATGTTGGCATCAGTGTCTTGATTTTTCTGCTCACATGGAGAGCTGGCAGGCCCTTTAAGAGTTTGTTCTCCAAAGGAATACCTTCTGTTAAGCAGAGAAAAAGAGACACATGCATCTATGTGTTAGTGTTCTCTTTGTCAGAAAGCATCTTAAACCTATAAGAAGTCAAAAGCAGGCTAATCAAGTTAATTGCTTTGCTGAGTTATTAATATGTTTCTCATTACTTGAAAGAAAAGATTTAAGCTGACTGTCTCTCTCCCTCCTTCACTATGCCTGCTAGGGAAGTAATAATACAGGAAGAAAATTCCTCCCCTTTTTTCATGTGATTAATTTAAATGATTCTATAAAACAGACCTGACAGTTTCTGTGAAGCGAAGTTTTATACCAGGGGAGCAGACAATCACATCTAATGGAATGACTCACTTTCTTATGTAGTAAAAGCAACAAATCAAGATGGTGAAAGTCAGTCATTCAGTAAAGGTGACCTGAAAAATAATTGAGAAGTGGGTCTTCTAAAAAATGCTCCTAGGTTTTCATGGCCACATGTTGCTAAATGAAATGTCTAGTCCTGTGTTGGAGTCAGGAGATACACCTATATAGCCTACTGATGCTATCTCCCAGTGTATGTGTTTCAGCCCTTTAGAGTGTTCCAGGGTACTTGTTTGTGATCTTTCCACACACCCCCAGTGGTACTGGGGATTGAATCCAAGAGTGCTCTTAACACTGAGCTGTATCTCCAGCTCTTTTTATTTTTTACTTCAAGAAGGGATCTTAGTAAGTTGCTCAGAATGTGGAATTTTCCTGTCTCATCCTCCTGATTAGCTGGAGTTATAGGCATGTGCCATGTGCAGCTTTCTAGAAATTTCTAAAAGACTAATTGTGACATATTTAAACCTGTGTTCTTCCTCCTTCCCTTAGGTGCTGTACCCAGTGTGCCATGTGCGTAATCTGATGCTGTGGAGTGCAGTGTACCTGCCCTGTCCATCCCCATCTACTCCCGTGGACGACAGTTGTGCACCATATCCAGCCCCAGGCACTAGCCCTGATGATCCTCCCCTGAGCCGGTGAGACTAGGGGTGATGCTGCAGACCTCATCTCATGTATGGCTATAGTCCTGTTTGGGGACATGCCCAAGAATGGTCAGAAATCAGGATATTGCCTGGGTCTGCAATATCTTTCTTAGCTCTTTCAAGTTTTCTCAGGGAAGATAGTAAGAGCCTTGTTTATAGAAATGGATAGGACCCTGTTGCTATGTTCTGCTATATGCACTGAGCAGTTTTTCAGTGATGGAATACATCCACTGGGCTCTTTGTGACCCCCTGGTTTGTGTTTCACCCGCTTCTCTCTCTGCTCCTGTCACCTTGCTCTGATTTGTCTTCTGAGGCTTGAAAGACAAATGCTGGAAGGTGTTAGAAATTTTGGCCTTGCCACTTGTGAATTAGCTTATAAATTCAGAGTTGATAAATTTTTAAAGAACTGTAATATGAAAAAATCAGTGCTCCTCTGCCAAGCATTATGAACACCTTTTTAAAAAGAGCAGTTGCTGTTAGCATATTTGTATTGATGGGGTGTAGGGTGAGGGCAGTGCAGATAGGGGAGTTTTTCCATCTAGCCTACTGAGCCACCCTTCAGAGATGCCATGGTTTCTTGTACACTTTAATAGCTCGTTAAAACTTACTGTCTTCTGCTTCCCTCTGAATTGCCCCAAAGATTCTCATTTTCCTTAAATTCCTTCCCCCTTTTTTTAGGCTACCAAAGACTAGGTCATTTGACAATCTGACTACAGCCTGCGACAGCACAGTGCCTCTAGCCAGCCGGCGCAGCAGCGACCCCAGCCTGAACGAGAAGTGGCAGGAGCACCGGCGTTCACTGGAGCTGAGCAGCCTAGCCGGACCTGGGGAGGAGCTTCCTGCTGCTGCTGACAGCCTGGGGAAGCCTGGCAGGGTTCCAGGGGGTGCCGAGCTGTCTGTGGCAGCTGGAGTGGCAGAAGGGCAGATGGAGAATATTTTGCAAGAGGCCACCAAAGAGGAGTGTGGAGTGGAGGAGCCTGCCCATAGAGGGAGTATCAAGATGCCAGAGGTCAAAGAGGAGGTACCTTTAGTGAAGGAGAGCAGGATGACAGTGGCTGAGGGCTCAACCATTGTATTTTACCAAGAACCAGAGCCGGATGATGCTATTTTGAGGAGCCACCCAGATACCACCCTGTCTTTATTCTCACAAGATGTTCCTGAGAAGCAGGATGGGCACAGTGTTCTCAGTTCACTGCGGGCTTCCCCCAAGGAAGAGGATATCCAGGAGGTCTCTGTGGAGCAGCCTCAAATAGGGGCTATCACAGAGGATAGAGAGGGGACAATTCCTCACATCCCGGTAGATGTTACAGTTGGCTATGGTACCTCATTGTCTAGTTCTCTACTACCTTCCCAAGTCCCCTTTGAGACCAGAGGACCAAACATGGACAATCCCATGAACATGTTAATAGAAGATAAGGTGAAGTCAGAAAGTGAATCTCGAGTCCATCATAGACCTTGCCCTGTAATCAGTGGCAGGTTCAGTGGCAAGGACATGCTTCCCCCAGTGCTAGAGCCTAGGCCTGTGGAGAGGAGCGTAACTGAGAGGCCCCAGGGAGTGCCTGTGGTACAGAGGACTTCCCCCGGCAGCGCTGTCAGCCCAACACCAGCCCCTTGTGCCTTGGCTTTAGCTGAATGTAAAGAGGGGCTTGTGTGCAACGGTGCCCCAGAGACTGAAAACAAGGCCTCAGAGCAGCCCCCAGTGCTTGGCATTCTTCAGAAGTACCCCACGCCCAATGGGCACTGTGCCAATGGGGAGGCTGGGAGGAACAAAGACTCACTGAGCCGCCAGCTCTCTGCCACAAGCTGTAGCTCTGCCCACTTACACTCGAGGAACTTGCACCCCAAGTGGCTGCACAACCACTCGGGGAGACCATCTGCAACTAGCAGCCCCGACCAGCCTTCTCGCAGCCACCTGGACGATGATGGCATGCCAGTGTACACGGACACAATCCAGCAGCGCCTGCGTCAGATTGAGTCAGGCCACCAGCAGGAAGTGGAGACCTTGAAGAAACAAGTCCAGGAGCTGAAAAGTCGCCTGGAGAGCCAGTACCTGACCAGCTCCCTGCGCTTCAATGGGGACTTTGGAGATGAAGTGGTGAGTAGGTCATGGTTCCTCCGCAGCTGTTCAAGGAGACAGGGCCCACTGAGGCTGGGTGCCCTTTGGACTCAGTATATGGTGACGGATACAGAGTTCTAAAAGGATTGGACAGGTCCAAAGTAGCCCTGTTGACAGGAGCTGGAGTTCGTCTTCAGCCCCCTGAGTGGCAGTCTGCCTCTTTTCACCTTTCCATATTTCCTCTGTCTGTTGAGATACTTAACAATTGTAGTGCTTGTCCTGCCTTAGTAACTAGTAAACTGTTACCCTTCCCAGACATGGGTTGTATTTTTTGCAAGTTTAGTTATTTTTTAAGTGAATATTTAAATATTCATTTA